>NC_069362.1:3588560-3891590 GCF_021730395.1 Mercenaria mercenaria | reverse complement strand
GATCGGAGGATATGTAAGGGATAAATAGTATGGAGTGATATACAAAGATGATCATCCAATAATTGTCTTTTCAAAGTGCAAATTTTACTCTGTGCATACATATTACCTTTGAAATTACAATAACAAAAACTCAGCACCTTGTAAACAAATCCCTTTCAACATTTCCGTATTATGAAGGATTTGCTTATGTTGCCAACACTCTAATACATAGATATGACTAAGTATATAATTAATTTAATCTTAGTCTGTATACTCTTGAAATAAAATATCATTAAATAGTCAGCGTACACTTGGACGTCACAATTCAAGAAAAGCTGTGTCTGACATTTGACACAATGACTTTAGGGTTAATTTAGTCTGCCAAATGTCTCATTCCCCGAAGAGTAAACTAAAGATCAGGGTATGACAGTATCGTTCAACACGACAAAAAACGAAAATGTTGCAGGCTCGGTTTGATTGAGCCTGTTCATGGACGGTAGTGAAAATGCATGCTACCGTCCACGCCCTCTAAAACGAACATAATATAAATTTTATTGATGAATTACCGAAATATTGAAGTACATACTTATCTAACTATATCAGGTAGTTCGGTATAAAAGTGTGATATGCCCGTCTTCTCAATCCATCTGATATTCATGTTCTAACTGTTCATTATAAAAAAAGATATGACTGTCTTTTCCGCCTATGACTTTAACCCATAGTGTGCATTTTGAAATTCCCTTTTATATTTTAAAAAAATGTAATATCAATAAACGTCCTCTTACTCCATTTCTTGACTTAAAAAGTAGTGATAAAATACAAAAAAAACGTAATTTATACAGTGTCCTAAATGTTTCAGTTGTAAAGCATTACTTATATTCTTAATGTAGAGACCAAAATGTTATTTGAATTACAGTCTTGCATCAGTGCTCTTATTTCAACAAGTATAGATATATTTGATATATTTTAGGAATATAATAAGCATCTTTTCCTTTTTTGCTCTTTGATGAAATATCGTCTTATGTTAACTGTCAGCGAGGATAAAATTAAACTTTTCACATCTAAGCTTTCTCAAGACTGTAACTTAAAGATTTACGGTATGTCAACAAACCCTTGAACTTTTCACATTATTTTTTCCAATATGGTATATTTACTGGATTTACTTTCACTGCTGAAAGCGGAACACTGTTTCGCAGAATTTATTTTGCTTCTGCTGCCTACGTACACATCAACAGTCGACACCATGGTGCCTTATTTTGAAAAATCTCTGCTATGGTGTCAAATTAAGACAAAATTTTCACATGAATTATTTGATATTTTAACTACATTTATAATATGGATGAGCATTATTATATTCCACTCTATAAGACAAATATAGATGAACGATCTTCAACACAAGTAAGTTATTTCTCTTTAAAATATCACTATTTTTCATTTACCAGGAATCGAGTCTTGCTATCTACAAATGGCAAGGATAAATATCCAACAGGGAAAAAAGATACGTTCCCAGAATGCTGCCTTCCAAAACCACACCTCACAGCAGTACATGCATAGATGCACATACTTTCAACAAGTACATGCACTTGGAATGCATGCGCGCACCGCCCCACCCCCATACATACACACATTAATACTTACACAGACATAAGTACATACGTACTTTCGTATGTGTTAACATACATACATACATACTTACAAATACTTACAAAAAAATGGCATTTAATATCTTAAGACATTTTGTTGAAATTAGTGTTTAAGCAAGTTTGTTTGAGCTTTATTCAAAACCAAACTAGTATTATTTATATGTATGAGACAATATTTTATAACCTTTTATATTAATTTGACAGATATGACAGGCTCCGACCATAATACGAGGGCTGTTCAAATATGAATGCAACTAGGCCAATTTGCAGAAGTGCTTAACAAACAATGCCAAAATAATTATCTCAATCCTTCAAAATACTCACCACCATGTGATATACAAAGTTTCAGTCTTTTTATACAATCTTGAAAGGCATTTTTATAATCTTTTCGAGGTATACTGTTCAGACGCTGGAAAATAGCCGAACCGAGATTTTTGCGCGTTTGATGTTTCCTTCCAGCAAGGTGTTTTTGAGGCTCGGAAATAGGAAAAAGTCACAAGGGGCAAGATCTGGTGAATGAGGGTGAGGAAGCTCAACAACCTTTTCCTGTTTCAGATATTCGCGTACAATGGCGGCTTTGTGTGACGAAGCATTGTTATGCAACAACCTGACACCACGGAGACCAGTTGCTGGTCGACGGGTTGCAAAATATTTCTTTAATTTATGAAGGACCTTACCTTTGTAAAACTTGGCATTTACATATTTACGCTTTCGTACGGCAATTTGAATAGCAGGACCTTGATTTGTAAAGAAAATTACATACCATACATCTTTGACGCTCATGGTGCGTTTTGCTATGCAGTGGGTTTGGCTTCCTTTGGTTGCCCATATTTTGTTCTGTATCTTTCGTTTGGGCTCATAAAAGTGAACCCATGTCTCATCGCCAGTGATGATATTTGCGAAAGATCGATTGTTGTATTTAGGGAACTGTTTCAACAATTGTTTGGCGATTCTTACCCGAGCAAGCTTTTGCTCTTTTGTAAGGAGATGGGGTATCCATCTGGCACTTATCCTTCTCATTTAAAAACGCGTCTGAGAATTGTATGAGCAGCTTTTACTGAGATACCAACGCATTTAGTTATATGCCTAGTTGTAAATCTTGCATCTGTAGCAATCAAATCCTTTATTTTTTCAACTATTTTTGGCGAAGTTGCAGTTGTCGGACGGCGTGCATGAGGCGCATCTTTTACTGAATCTACACCACTTTTAAATTTCTCACACCACCGTGTGACAGATGAAAAAGAAAGTTCATTGTTCCCATAAACACGACATATTTCATTAAATATGTTTTTCGGCTGTATACCAAGAATACAGCGGTTCTTGATATAGGACCGTATTTGGTCAGTGAAAGGAGACCTTTTTTCAAACCATTTTAGCTTTAGTGTACACGAGTAGATAGTGTTAATCGAGCTATTGTCAAAGCTAGACTGAACGGATTTAAACATGTATTGTATCAATGGAGAGCTTACACAACCCTCTATGTGATACATGTACCTATTTCGTGCAAATCGTGGTTAAAAGTGAGATATTGGCCTAGTTGCATTCATATTTAAACACCCCTAGTATACTTCCCAACCACTTATCTATAAAAGATTGTCTTGCGTTAATACAGCCTCCTCTTAATCTTATATCATCAAGGAAATGTTTTGTATATAATCGTCAACTCGGCACAAAAAGCATATAACTGCTTTGTCATTAAGAAGCAGAAAAACAACAAAAACATTCTTTACATGCTTTACAAATACAATATTCCGTATGATAATACCGCAATAAAAAAAACTTCTCAGCTCACCATGAAAAACTATCTTATTAAAATAATCAAAGATCATATCATTTCATACCAGAGAGGGTCAGTTTTGATATGTTATAATGATACGGTGTCAGTTACGCTGTTGTCCCAAAGAGAATTCCGGGAATGCCAAAATATCGATTCTTTCTTCCTTATTTCATCGCTGTAAAAACGATCGATTGACTAAAGGCATTAACCTTTGCCCGCTTATGCACATGTTTTCATTTGAGACCCCGTGATTAAATGTCCTTTGTTACAAATTTGATCAAGCATGTGTACTTCCAAACTAACACTGTTCAAAATAATATCTAGTTAAAGGCTGCAATTTAGTGTACACGTAGGCAGACAACTATATACAATAGTAACTATTGATAAGAATAGAATGGACAAGGTCCGGTTTCACATCGTGCTGCATTTTTACGTTGATATATCGTTTCAACCTGAAATGATACAATGTTTTCAGTTACCAAACGATGATATTTTAAGACATAATTTTTTAAAAGATCAGCTTCGGTTCTATAAACGATTAAAAATTATCGGATAGAATATGCAATATGCTGTATCTATAAAGAGAATATAGGAAACTGCACACGTTGCCTTCAAAAAATAAGCGGAGCAAGTTTGATTGTTCACCATTTCACAAGATATACATATATCATATAAACCTGCTGAATAAAGATATCCCCTCTGTTCGATTTTTCAAAGTTTTCTAAGGTTATTGCTGTATAGAAAACAGGTGTTCTGAGGGACATTTAAATTCGTCATATAACAGAACACGTTATGAATACTTAACTTGATAGTCTTAAAGAGCTTTGTATTTAGAGACAAAGGTATAAATTTGTTATTTAACATGAAAGAAATGTCAGTGTTTCTTTCTATAGATAATTGGCACTATCCGTTTAAAAACATGATCGCGACATAGATAATTGTTTACCACGTTCAATTTATGTATTATTTTGTTGGGTTTAACGTCGCACCGACACAGACGACTTTCCAGCTTTGATGGTGGAGGAAGACCCCAGGTGCCCTTCATGCTCTATTTCATCACGAGCGGGCACCTGAGTAGAACCACCGACCCTCCGAAAGCCAGCTGGATGAAGAATTCAATGCACCGAGTGAAGCTTGAACCCACATCGATGAGAGGCAAGTGATTTGAAGTCAGCGACCTTAACCACTCGGCCACGGAGGCCCCCTTACCACGTTCAAAGTCACAAAGTTATTTTATATATCTATTGTGATATTTGCCATTTAAAGTGAGCTTTATTGTTTTTAAATGCAACCTTCTATATAACAAGATCAGTAACAAAACATTTTTAAGGTGGGATATATTTTTTTAACAGATATTGGTTAAAATATAACATCAAAACGAAAATTTATCCGAATGCCTTATATCAGGTTTTTCTGCTCTTATTTCAACAATATGAAAACCTAGCCATTCGGTGGTACCCTCCGAATATTTAACTACTTGAAAAAGGTTAGAGAATACGAAAAGTAAAATATAAGCGCGGGTGGTCATAAAAAGACAAACCAGAAGCGTTTTATACGCAACAATTGAATGAATGAGTACAATGGAGTTATGAAGATTTATAAATTACCCAGTATAAGGATACTGGACAAGAAAGAAGATCTTTATATCGACTGGATGTTATTACGTTATTGACCTACACTTTCATATACAGAATAGACGTTTAGATTATAAATATAAACAGTGGTCGACATGAACTGTTAATCAGTTTTTATCGTGCCGTCAATCCTCATATACGCAAGAACATTTCCGACATACTTCTAAAAAAAACAAAGACAAATATCAAACAGGGAATGCCACGTACCAAAATCGCAGCCTCCCCAAAACGAAACCTACAGCACGCAGACGTGCACACCACAACACACACACATACACACGCACGCGCACACACACAAAGTCAACACATGAGGACAAAACGAACAAACAAAGTAACACACACACAAACGCGCGCACACACAAAGCCTACACAAGAGGACAAAACGAACAAACAAAGAAACACAGTGGGGCACCGCCTTGGAACGGTCAGTGGCAAAAACACCACTGGGGAGCTTAAACCGGTTTATGGTGCGCACCCAACCTCACTCTTACCCCCACCATGTTCCAAAGACACGGGACAGTGTAAATAAAAGTAATCCCCTCCAGGTGAATCTCTAACACACGTAATGGAAACAAAAAGGCATGGCATGTAAAACACAAAAATGCTCGTGTATTAAAATATAAAAAGCAAATCTTTAGAACCAAAAACGTAAGTACTCAATGCCTTTTCAGAAGACAGAGCAACAAGAGAAACACCCTTAAGGGCCCGACGAAACAGGCCAGAAGACAGATATCAAAACAGTTCAGTCCTGGTAGGATTTAAAAACTGCTTATCATAGAGTCCTCCCCCTCTTCCGTCAGACACAATCAAAGAGGGAAGCGTAGTGTCCAACTGTAAACGGGTTGAACACTAAACATGCGGTATGTCTCAAAACAGTTGGGTCGTAACCTCTTTTAATAAAACGTTTTATAATTTTACCAAATACATTTGGAAAATTACCATGACCCAAGATCTTACGAAGTTTGTAAACCACATCCCCATAAAAAGCGGGTTTAGAAATACCTTCTCGCAGAAGTGTCTTTAAATTACTATTGAATTTTAAAACTAAATCAGAATTACGATAGTAAAATTTAGCAAAATATTTACGCAATTTGTAATAACGGTAGCCTTGCTGAAGAAGTTTACTTGTAATATATAGATTACGTTCATTGAAATGCTTGACATGACTACACGCTCTGGCAAACCGAATTAATTGAGAAATATATACCCCATAAGATGTAGCCTGAGGTACATCCCCATCCAAATGGGGAAAATTTACAATACTAAAGTTAAAATCATCCCTCTTGTCATAAATTTTGGTATGTATAATATTGTCATAAATAGATAGATGTAAATCTAAAAACGAAGCATCAGTATCCGAATTGTTAGTTTTAATTAACTGAAGCTCCCCAGGATAAATAGTACCTACCAATTGACCAAAAAAACGGTTTATCCATATTAAGAATATCATCAAGATAGCGTGATGTATTATTAAATGCAGTTATAATATCTGCCTGCGTATCTGGAGAAAGGCTCAACATAAAGTCTCTTTCATAACAATATAAAAACAAATCTGCGACAAGGGGTGCACAATTTGTTCCCATGGGAATACCAACTACTTGTCTAAAAACTGCATTCCCAAACCTTATGTAAATGTTGTTCAATAAAAAGGAAAGGGCTTTACAAACTTCGTCACAGGTCCACATTGTATAATGTTTAATAATATTGCTAGTAAAAAAAGCTTTATCAAAACTTCAAGCGAGAAATGTAGCATTCTCTCTGGCAAAAGTATTTTGAATTAGGGCAGTTAGTTTGTCATTTATTAAGTTATGTGGTAAAGTGGTATACAAAGTAGAAAAATCGTATGTACTGACTGTAGATACCTTGTAATTATTAATTTTAAACTTATCCAGGATTTCGCCAGAATTTTTAATCGACCAAAATAAATGTTTACCAGAGTTTTCGTATACTTTATCGCAGTATCTTTCCACGTGGGCTTTCACAGCAGTTAGACATGATGTTAATAGTTTTGAAATATTTGTAGTTGTACAAGAGCTTGAATTAGCGATGAAGCTGGTTTTATATGGTTGTTTATGCAATTTACTAATCCAGTACATGGTTGGTAGTTTAATTTGTTGATCGTCTATACGAACTTTTAAATTAGAAACTTCAGTGATGTGATCAGTGACCAAATTATTTTCAACAGAAGGACTCAGTGTATAAGTTTTAGTGCTATTTAGTTCGTTTTGTAAAACATTAATATAATGTAGGCGTCAAATGATGATAATATTGTTGGCCGCCTTCTCTGCTGGAACTAAGACATACTTAGACATACTTCTTCTAAGTCGATCGACAAATATATAAGGGAAAAATAATTTTGAGATGATCTTCCAATAATTGTCTTGTCATCGCGCAATTTTACTCAGTGTATACATATTACCATTGTACTTTGCGGTCTTCTCTTATCTACGGCAAAGATCAAAATCTGGGCTGGTCTTTTCCGGACGAATTTGAGCATATTACAAGAAAAGAATTATGTTTTAAAAGCTATATTTCATTTACAGGGTTAAAAAGAACACATTTAGCCCAACACTATTCAAATGAAATAAAACTAACGTGATTTAGTGCATTTGCATATGTAAGTACATATATCAGAATACATAATTAATTTAATCTCTTGAAATAAAATATCATTAAATAGTCAGCGTAATCTCAGAAAATTTTAAGAAAAGCCGTGCCAGACATTTGACGCAATTATTTTAGGGTTAATTAAGTCCCCGAAAATGTCCCATTCCTCGAAGACTTGATATCTCGGCAAGCTGAAGTTTAGGGCATGACAGTATATTTTGGGAAAAGACAAGCTGTCTATTCAGTTATTGGCCGTAAGTGCTTTGGTAAAACTATATATATTTATAGTAGAGAGAATTTTAACGAACTAAGTCACCACCATAATATACCAGACCAATTACGGCAAAGCGCCTAGCAGTACAAACGAACACGCACATGCCACAGCCCAATAAAGATTAGATTCAATGCTGCTTTATATACACACCCGAATTGTACTACACCTGATTCGTATTTGTTGAACATTTGCATATATACTCAAATTTCTGTTTTCATGTCTCACAAATCAGTAGTGACATTTTAGTCTTTTTAACTCATTGGGACCAGAGAAGCTATATTTTCTACTTGATCTCGAGGATACGTTGAATATACAGAGATAGTTTGCATTAAGGAATATAATTAAATTCAGAACAGTTTACTTCCAAATACGTGAGATTCGGTAGGATACAAGTTCGCATTAATACTTATATAGCAGAGAGAATTTATACGAACTAATCACCACCGCACTATAACAGACCAACTGCGACAAAGCGCCTAGCAGTACAAACGAACACGCATATGGACATAAATATATAATATCCCGAAATTTAAAATATTCCCGTTTTTTTTAAATGTTTACAAACAGTGTTATCAGCAGGAAGCCGCGTTAAATGATTTTTATTCGGAAACTTAAACCATCACCGAATATAGACGGTACAAACTTTAACGAACGTCCGACAGTGACATAAGGTCAATTCCATTCAGCAATATATTAGACGACATCATAACTGAAGAGTGACGTCCCTTGTTACTAAGTGCTCCTGATGATTATAATTGTATGAAACCGGTGGAGGATTAAAGTCTTTTAAATACCCGATACCTTATCCTAAAATCAGTTACATTTATTTCTACCCGTACCACATTTGTTTCTACCCGTTCCGTGGATTTTCTTATTATGACTGAATCATATATATATTTGTTCAGTTTCAGAATCTTATGACAGCCTTCTTTCCACAAAATCCACATTTCTGTTGTATATATCCTTTTGAGGCATCAAAGTTTATTCAGTTGATCAGCGAAAACAGAAATGTGGATTTTGTGGAAAGAAGGCCGTCATAAGATTCTGAAACTGAAAAAAGTGTTTATATCTTAATGTTATATGACCTATCTTTATTAATTTATGGTGTAATTAATTACTAACGCTATCTCATTTGTTTTAATTAACAAAATCAGAGACAGTTTGCTGGTTCAGCAATTGTAAGTTTTTTTCCGAATCTTACATAATTAGGAAAGATGTATTTAAATTTATCTCCCAATTAATACAAGAGTTTTTGGAACTTTTTAGATCAAACTAGATTAGAATTTATGCCATACTTTACCTGGGTTATAAATTGCTTTGATAACAACTGTAAACAAATAAAGAGTATCTCTGTCATACTTTTTTTTTTGTTGTTGGTATCTTTTTTGTTCTCTGTTTTTGTTTTGTTGTTTTGGGTTTTTCTGTAACAAATTTCTATATAAGTTATATTTGTGTCGTTTGTTGGCAAAGGTTTAATTTTTTGTTTGGTTACTTTTCTTTTGATGAAACTTTTTTTAATAATGTAGTAATTAGTGACATTAATGGTGAAAATGTTAGACATTTGGACAAAAAAAGATTACAATTTTATTTCATATTAGTTATGACATGAAAAAGGTACGAGTTGCATGTAACAAAATTAAATAAATACAAAAGCTGATTACAAGTTTTACACAACTGAGAGTTGATGCCAAGTAAGAAATGAAAACATAAGTATAGAGTTACTGCCACCCTTGTTTTGTAAATATTATTGGACAAGTACAAACTTCATATTGTGCCATATTTACTAGTACCAAAACTGTATGTATTGTCTAGCCATATATTTACTAAAAATGTATATACTTTCTAGCCCTATTTACACAGAATGTCTTTTGACAGAAGGTGTTATTGTCTGGCCAGAATGTTTGCATTGTCTGCATCTTGTTTCAGGCTTTCAAATGCACTTAAATATAAACTATTGTTTGATAATTTTTCCAGCTGGCTCATATGTATAATTGCACAGTCAGTGCACACTACATATCGAGAACTGTGTTTAGTGTAAATTTACGCGTCCGGACAGTTTAAAAGAATGAAACAAATAGATGTCTTTTTTTACATTTTGCATACATTAACAGACAATTCAAGACCACATATTTCATATTGAACACATGTTTTTAAGATATACAACCTTTTCGACGAACAAATTCACTAAATCGTGTATGAAATCAAACCCCGATGAAAAATTTCTCTACAATCATACGGCTATAACTTGTTCTGTTATCCACAGTAGTCGTTTACAGTTTTCGGAAAATTTATTTGTAATTTATAAAGCCGTTATGTGCGCGAGCAGATGTGTTTTTCATTGTTAAATGGTTGAAAAAGCTTGTCAAGTAGATTTTGTCACAGGGGAAACATTTCATCGCTCATGGCAAGCAGAAAGACAACTTTCCAGTTTTACTAATTTCATAAAGAAAAACGAACTTATTTCTGGAAATATTTGTTGTGCACGCCCGCTTTTATTCTCTTTTCGGCAAATAATATTTTTAAAATAAGTACTTCATTGACAACATTTGCCACTCTAGATCCAAGTTTTTCTGCACTAAACATTGATGTTTTCTGCGTTACTTAAATCCTATCTGAGTATGTAATTTTCATTAGAGTTCTTCTCTAAAAGTCTATAAATGATCAAATCTGGGATCATTGTGGCTACTGGTAATATTAGGCTAGTTTCCGAGAGTTAGAACATTTCCAAAGGCAAATTTAGCTTTAACTTAATCCTGTATTTTATTACCAAAATAAGACTTTGCATGTTTTCGGTCGGTAAGAATCTAATTTTAATAAAGCAATACTTGGACATTATTTTTTCACTAACAACGAGCTTTGTTGGCTGCAAATACTACATTTTGTTTATTTATCGCCAAACACTTCTAGGCGTTGTCCTGTAATATACATTATACATTATAAAGTGCAAGTTCGTGAGTTTTTGGTCATGTCCTTATAAAATATTACTACTACTTTCGCACCAAAAAAAATGATAACACTTTCTGGAAAGTTTCTTGTCAACTTATTTGTTCATCAATTAAAACAAGCAAGCAGATATCAAAATTTAATGTCTGTTGACGATGATGGGTCCGTTTGGTTTATTTTAATCCTGACAACAAACTTCTCTCGTCCTAGAGACAATCATTTCAATTCTAAGTCATATATAAGTTTCATGACTGCATTGATCGTAATCGGTTTGTTCAACAAAACCTTCTACTTTTGTGTTGTTGTATGTTTTTTTTTGAAACGCCAAAGTTTCGAGACACTAAGTTTTGAAAATCTATGAGTTGCTTAGCCGAAATTTCGAGTTAAGTTTCTCGAAATTTCTACATAGTAACTCAAGCTAATATCTCGAAGTTTAGAGTTAATAAAAAGCATACATCTGGAACTAATGCTCTACAGTTGTTTGTCAAAAATAATGTTTCTATATATTATCACATATCAAATAAAATATGAAAATACTAATGTGTTCTTTAATGCAAAAGCACGGTAACTGTTTTGCGCATAATAGTCAACTAAATCCGGAATATATTCAAATCCTGGACGAACCCCTATTTTTTTTACGAACTGGGCGTGGCGGCTGGAAAGAAAAACCAGCAACAAACATTTAACAATAGCAAATATTTTATTCCAAGATTTTTACAGAATGCAATATTAAAGTCGAACGAATACCTGAAACAAAGTCCTAAAACGTAATATATCAAAACACTGAATAAATTTCTTTAAGAAAAAACTGTTATATCAGAGAACATTCTCGAAATAATCACCATAATTTATCTCACTGAATAAATCTTTATTGTACCCCCGACAACAAAGTTGTAAGGGGGGTATACTGGTTTCAGGTTGCCTGTCTGTCCGTCTGTCCGTGCCCGCGAAATGATGGTTAACTGACTGCATAACGATACTTTCTCTTTGATGTCATTCATTCCGTTCTTTTTATGTGACTGTTAGAACAATAGAGAGAACAATGGGGGTGTCACATAAATACCGTTTCGTTAGAACGTCTGTCTGTCTGTCCGTCCGCCTGTCCGTAGACACAATCTTGTGCGCACCATCTCTCCTCATTCCCTTAACACAATTTAATGAAACTTCACACAAGTGATCAGTAACAACAGTAGTTGTGCATGGGGCATGTTAGGTTCTTTCAGAAAAAAATTGCAGAGTTACGGGACTTTGTTTTTTGTTACTATACGATATACATAGACACAATCTTGTGCGCACCATCTCTCCTCATCCCCTTGACTCAATTTAATGAAACTTCACACAAGTGATCAGTAACAACAGTAGTTGTGCATGGGGCATGTTAGGTTCTTTCAACAACAAAAACTGCAGAGTTATGGGACTTTGTTTCTTGTTAGCATACTATGTATTTACAGTCTGCATATGCAGTCTTGTGCGCGCCTAATCTTCCGAACCCTTGCACACAATTTAATGAAACTTCACACAAGTAATCAGTACCAACCCTAGTTGTGCATGGTGCATGTTACGTACTTTTAGATAAATATTCTGCATAGTTATGGGACTTTGTTTTTTGTTACTATTCTGTATACATACAGTCTATATACATACAGTCCACGTAATTATGCAATCTTGTGTGCGTCAAATTGCAATGTACTGTGTCAGTGCATGCGGGGGTTACATTCATCACCTTTAGTGATCGCTTTAGTTTAATTAAGTATGGTAATAATCATTTTATAGAACTGTAAGTTCATTCAATCATAACATAAGGTTTTGGCTCCAAAGATAACAGATTAGAAAAAATGTGTTTCCTTATATATAAGACTAAATTTCTAGCAACCAATTGTCTATCTTTCGAGAAACTAGAAACTTCTTTTGTTTAAAACATAATTATACATATTATATAGATATGTTTGGGTAAATTCTATAAGATTTTATGTATATAATATTACATTTTTAGACAAATCAGTACTAAAATCGAAATTGCGAAAACTCATAACACAAACTAAATGATCCAAACAATTGCACTTTTTTAAAAACCGATACATAAACAAATAATATGCAACTAACTCCACAAATATATTACAATGTATATGCAAGTCAATTTCAAAAGCCTTTTAAGCAGGCAAATTTCTTATTTTTAGGTATACCCTTATATCGTCTAAATAATGATAACGTTGATTGGTATATATGACTTTTTTCAAATCAAATTTGTGTTTGTATCGAAGAGTTTAGTGGTAAATAATCATAACATTGCCAATATTTCACATTATTTATCAATTCTTAATACCTATATGTATATCAGAAACATAAAAGATAAATGACAAGAAGAAAAATATAACACATTTTTATCCGAATTCAAATTAATTTTAGTGTTTTCTCAGCAAAATAAATGTCGAGTTTACATTTTAGCCATACAATTAATTATATTGTGCAGTGTTTGTCACCAGGGGTAAATTGTTAATTATAAGTCGTTGATTTTTGTTGAAGTACATATACGTACAAATGAATTTCGAAACATTGGCGTACAAATGAACGCCAGTTACACCTCAATCATTGAATCAAGCTCAGATATAAGATACAGAATTTCCAAATCGAACAGAACGCTTGTATACTTTTGTCAATTACGAAAACAACATTGTAACACTGGCCTTTCTCTGGACAGTACGAAATACCTGTTCCTGTCGAAGCATATTTCTTGGAATTATATTTGATAAAAAAAGTTTCTTTTATAACACACATATAATATATAACATTTCAATGATTGATGTCATTAAATCTTTTAAAAGTAACTGCAAGTACCGATTGAGGAGGTGTTTTTTCCTTTCTGTCTTTTATCAAATCTATAGTTTTCACTATAGAGTCTTTAAACATTTGGTACCCCTCAGGGTAAATACTGTGTTATTTTATCAAATCGTCACGGAGAACATATGTCCCGCCGGGGCATCGAGCTCACGACCCTGAGATCCAAAGATCTGCGCTCTTTCTATCTTTCTATAGATATTATATCATTTTCTAGAGAACACTGTCACCATCCGTTATTAGGCGGATTATTTAATACAGGTAGGTCGTAAATAATGAACAATAAGAAAATGCTGACAGACAAGCAAGTTTTCTAACAGTCAAAATAAAGCCGACAAAGTAAATTCTATGGGGAAACTTCGGACTTTTCTACAATTTAGTACTTAAAGAAATAATTTTTAAAAAACAGAGTATGGGCTTGCAGCATGCACTTAAGGATCGTACAAGATTGTGTTTTACCTCAACATCAAGTGAGTGTTCATTTTTTAAATTTGAATACTGCAGACACAATTGCTCTGTAAAATATGTAGGAGTGGTTACTGTGTTTTTTCTTTTTGCATATGCTTTGGTGGAACATGGTTTATTTTGAAGAAACATTAAGCATCTCCTTCAAAAATAATTGTTTATAAGGTATTTTATACTTGTGTGCTTAACCTATATAACACGGATAATGGAAAATGAGAAAATTGCATCTTATTTGAGATCTGTTGGTAATTTGTAATTTTTTTGGACAATTCTGTTTCAGGTTGAAATGTTGCATTTATTTGAAATACATAGAATTGCATCATTTTCAACACACTGACTACTTCGAGACTATACTTAAATCCTCCCATGCTTGGATTCAGTGGTGTTATATTTTCTGGTTTCTTGGCATGTACAGAGTTCGGTCAACTTTACTTGCCAAAGGTTCGGCTTTAGCCGTTGTAATAGACGTGAGGAATGTTGCACATTTCATTATCCCGTATGATCAGAAACAATCAAACAGTGCCTGCTATAATTTTGCTTTTTGTCGTTTATCGCTCCAAATGAACTACGTATTTTATTAACTTTCACCAACATCTGTCTCTATGTGCTGTGGTACGGCTGTTAAAAGTCTCCCCGTACTTTGATGCAATATCGTTATATTTTCTGGTCCTTTTGGGTCACAGATTTCATTCAATTTTACTAGAATAGGGTTCCGCTTAAGCATCTGCTAAGGGACGTGAATGGTGTTGCACGTTTAACGCTTTGCCCCATAACTCGAGAAGAAAAGAACAAAACCAAATCATTGAAAGAAAGGGTTGTTTTTTTATGATCAGCAGATAAACATGTATATTACTCTACAAACAATTGTCAATTTACTGATATATACAATGAATTATAAGGATCTACATTTTCAGAAGGTTTAACAGTTTTACAAACTCACCACTTTTAAAGAACTGTTACATACCTTCATTTTTGAAGCATTTTAAATAATATCCCAGTGCTGGAGTTTCACATAAAAAAGTTGAACGTAGGTTTTAGCAATAGTTTATTTTTATATCTTTGCAAATGACATTCATTTTCAAAGGGAGACAACTTTTTGAGAATATTTTAAGTATCAGTTCGTACAGGACAGTACGGCAAAACACGTAATGGAAATGTAGATTGTTGTTAAAGGGAATTCCTATAGTTTTTTATGCGCATCTTTCTGCGCAGCCGACACTTTCTATGGAAAACTGAACCGAAGTCAACATTTGTTGAAACATATTACAGACAATCTTAAATATGAGGAATTTTGAATGAAATAACAATTTTGGTAAGTTATATCAGTAATCAAATGTTGATACTGGTATATGTTGTATTGACAAGTATCATGCCTGACAGGTATCTTGCTACTTTTGTGGTTGTGTTTTCACATCGCATTTTAGTACAAAGACAGTGTTGCTCATATAATGTAAGATAATTGACTTAGTACTGATAAGACAATATCACCTTTCAGATTATTTAGTATTCAATCATAGAAAGAATTAAGAATTTTTAAAACTTTTTTTTAACTTTTAGCAGACATACATGCAATCAATTTGGCCAGGTTCGCGCTATTTCCGTCCGAACAGGTGTTGTATTCTAGCGGTCTTAACATAAAATTTAGCCTGGTGACCCATACATTTTTAGCCATTTTTATGCTCACAATACAATTATCTATACACAAGAAGAAAAAGAAAAAATTCTATGAAAGAGTTTTTTCAAAATAAAAAAAAAAAATTCTTCACTATGGGTATTTTTCATTGAAAAAAGTTCACAAAAGTAAATATGAAACAATATTTTTTTTCATTTGTACCCACTATTGTAAGGATAGAGTATTACAAATATGACTATGATATCAGATAAGTATATAATAAAATCTGTAAAAAGAAAAAATCGTATTGTGCTGCCTGGATGTATATTTTGGTTGGTATTTATAAAAAAGCAGAAAATTATGAAAATGTTGAAAAATCGCTGGCAGTTTCAGCAACAGTGGGTGTGTTCAAAACAATTTTTCACAAAAACAAGCCTGGTGACCTATTGTTTTTATTTGTTCATTGTTTTCAGCACAAAATTTCCTATCGTATATGTGAATTTAAAAAAATTCTATGAAAGGAAAAAAACTATAGGAATTCTCTTTAAGAAAGTTGTTTGTTTACTATTTTTTCTGTATTTTGATGACATACTCCTAACCATGAACAGACTCAAACAAACAGTGTCTGCTATTATTTTGCTTGATTGTATTCTTTGCTTCCAATGGATAATTTTACAGATTTTTGTTAGTTGTTTAGGAGTCCAAAGGATATGACGACGAAACGAAGCCAATGGTATGTTCTGTTTTGCCACTTACCGTTCCAAGGCTGCACTCTATTGTGTTCTTTTATGTGTTTTTAGTCCTTGTCGTCTTTCGACTTTCTATTTAACATTTTCCGATTTTCCGTATATTTATTAAGTGTAAATGTCAGTCATTGGCAACTCCGTAAAGTGTCGCTTCGGGGAGGTTGCGTTTTAGGAATATAAATATGTCTTTTGGAACATAATACGTCTTTCATATAACAATGTATAAAAGTTATATTTTCTATGAAAACTACCTTTCTCCAATATACTAGTTGTGGGGTCATGTCGTTGGAAATGTCATAAACAAAATCATTGAAAATATTACTAAAAGAGAGAAATTTTAGTTTAAACTATATTGCAATCCATTTCAGAGATAATGGCATAACAACAAAACCGACAGGAACAACATGTCAATGTACTATTTAGAAATGTTTTAATGAATCTCTATTTGGAAAAAAACAGTTGTTACATACACCTCTGGTACATTTCTTGTGCTATATATTAAGACTATTTTTGTCAATCTTAGCTTAGATGTCACGTATCTGCTACCCGAAACATCGTCCAAAAATATCTTTAAGAGCGGATTTAAATTGTGAATCACATATGCTGTAAATTATTGGGTTGATAGCACTATTAAAAAAGTACGACCTCAGAACAAACTTATAAATCGCATTTTCTGCATCAGACAATTCTTCAACAAACCCACTTTTTATCTGCCGTATAAGCATTATCAGAGTATGTGGTAGACAACTTAGTATGAAGGCTAATGTTACAATGAACATGACAAAAGCCGTTTTCCTTGCGTGTGTTTGATTCAGGAATTGTGCTTTTTTCAACTTTTCTGACTTTTCACGGGTACATGACTTTATATATCGGACTGCTTATGAAAGATATACAACGAATTACTACGTTCTGTTTTGGTAGGATTTCTATGTTTGATGTTTGTGCTGCTTCCATTTCAATTTCTATCGCTTCCGCTTCTTGGAATGTTATTTTGCTTTTCTGTTTATTCTTTTGCGTTTTATCATTATTGGAAATTTCTTTCTGTTTGTTTCTATCGGTATCTGCCTTTTGCTTAGATTTTACTGTGTTATGGCCATTTTTTATATTATTAAAGTCATTTTCTACGTTTTCAAGTTTATTCAGACTCATCTGATTCTTATCTCTCTCTGGCTTTTCCTGTTTAAATGTATGGAACAGTACATCGCCTTTCCTTTTGGTTAACGAGTTCTCGGTCTCTTCTTTGTCTTTCTTTGTGCATGTCTTTTCTAGAAGTGCTTTATTTTTGTTCTGAGCAGATACGTTATCGGCAATATCACTTGGGTTTATTTCACCAACTAGTTTTGAGTCACGTCCATCGGTAACTGTTGGCGTCATATGTATTGACGTATTTTACCGAACATTTCATTCATTTTACGCGTATGCGTCCAAACTTTATGGCCTATTGAGCAATAAAAAATTGATATGACAATTATCCCACCAACAACCAGAAATCCGAACAGTATCGAATATAAAAACGGAAAATCCGTATTTGTCATCTCGTCTGCAGTTGAACATTCAGTTCCGGTAAAATTGTATTCTGGGATATCGAACGTATGTTTACCATAAACAAAAATGGCGGGCCACGAAACTAAAGCTCCAAGAAATAAAGCCAACCCAGAGAAAAACTTTGCACCACTTGTTTGGATTTGCCAACCAAACGGTTTACATATTTTTCTGCATCTGTCAAACGCATATAAAACCACCAAAATAAAGGCTGATGTATTTGTTCCTATAGTGTTTACCGTTCTTGTCGTTTTACACAACCACAGATGTTCAAACGTATATTGTTTCAACATGGTAGAAACCTCTAAAGGAATCCCAATACAACACGTAAACAAGTCTATAATACTAAGGCTCAAAATATACCACTTTCTAGAGGTGGTTATTTCAAACCTCGTTTTATATATGTATATAACGAAACTATTCCAATCATTCCAATGGCACAGACTATCGACAAGAACACAATTGCAGGTAGTAGTAATTCAACCTCGGCGGTGTTCAAGTCCTCTAGCGTCGGTATATCTCCTGCATCATACGTTCCTCTAAAGGTTAATGCTTCCACCATTGTTAATTCCATGAAGTGTTTCACAAGAAGTTAAATGCTTATACATGTACTTTGTTCAATTTTGACCACTTCTGTAATAGTAATTGAAAACAATACGATTACTTTATAGTCTTAACAGCATGATACATTATGTAGTATGATGCGATATGACAATGTATCATATGGTAGGCTCTGATATGAAATACCTGCAATGTGATACGGTTTGATACAACACGCCATAGTAGAATAAAATGCGTAATAACTTTGATATGATACGATACGTTGCGTAACGACAGACAACGACACTTTACGACTGTAGTATGAAAAGATGTTATATAATACAATACACATTGTTCTACGATTCGGCATTCTATTTCAGGAAACTATGCTTAATGCCTGTACTGTGATACGATACGCCATGGTAGCATACGATTATAAATACTGATAGTATGGCATAATTCGGCAATATGAAATGGAAGAATACAATATGAAATACTTGTAGTTTGGTTCTGTAATATATCTGCAGTATGATACGAAACTACACTGTACAATACATTACTACTGCGTTCTTGAGAGAGTGATTTGAAAACCGTTCAACCCGAGATATATGAATATCGACCGAGGAGTCAGCCGATGTCCATATTCATTTTCCGAGGGGTTACAAGTTACATATCACCCACTCAATTACGGATATTTATTTCATCATACCGAAAACATATAAAGGGTTTAAACCAATATGAGTTAAAAATTTATTGAAGTAAAAAGTATAAGGATATTAACACCAATAAAATGAAGACATGCCACTGGTAGTCTTTTTATCCGAAAAAGACTGGAAATCATACCCCGAAATTGTGGGGACATTGCTGAAAGTAACCAGGAGTGTTGTTGCGCATTTTGTATTAAATAACTGATAATATCACATACGCAGAAACGTTTTTAATTTATGGTCGCTTACCCTGTTTTGTACACTTGGATACGTAATAAAGTTCCATTGTGATAAAACGGTAATAAATAAATATATCAAGCCACATTTGACTGTTTGAAATAATAACCATTATGTGTCTTTTTATTTCGCATCAGGGAATTGTGCTCGCTTTTCCATTTATTGCTTTTAAGATACCAGTACAATCTGACAACGACTGCGTTCGCAATTAGAAGAAGAATAAAATCTTGATTAGAATGTGCTGATCCTCATGTGGTTAAAAGCTTTGTTTTAGAAATTTACCAAGGATCTAATACACATAAAATGTATTACAATTTAAACTGGTAGTGAACTTTGCTCACAATATGTGATCATATGGCTTCGTATCAGATGGTCCTTAGAATAATCATGTGGGAGGAGGGTTGGGTAGAGGGGAGTGGTAGGCAGGAGAGACAGATTTCAGCTACCGATAAGACGGTCCAGAGAATAATCCCAAAAATTGAAATAAAAAGCTAGTAAATCTAGTTCAGTTACATAAACGGATTCAGGGAGGACATTTAGAACTCTTGCACTCGATCTGTCCCACTCTTATGTTGTCTTTGAAAAAAAATACAGTTCCCCAATCAATTTATTGACTGTAGCCTGCAGAGTAAATATACTGAAAAGACATGGAAAATATGAATTGTCATATATGACATGATACAAAATTATTTAACCGGAGAATGGTATTATACCACTTAGGCCACACCAAATTAAAAAGTTGTTCATTGGATTTGCCGCTCGTATATTTTCAGAAACACAAACAAAAATATATTTGTTTTTGTTTTTGACTTGCGCTCGCACCTTTGAAAAAATTCAAGGCAAAATTTTTTGGTGCGCTACTTTTTACGGACGTTACAGTGTACAAATGCTTATAATTCCAGTCCTAGATTGTTCTAAAATGTAATTTAATCACAACTAATACATTTCGTCTATATCAGAGCACTTATAGTTAGTTGTGGTAAAGTTATTCCCTTTACGCCATTTTCTTCCAATGTTTTACAGAATTAATTTGCTACTAAAATCGGATTTATTTCATTGAAAATTGGATGAAAACGCACTCTAATTTTTTTGATAACATCGATCTACATTATTTTGGTAAGGGTAAATACAAATTGATGCATTTCTGTTTCCTGTTTTTCCTGTCAAAATGATCAGTATTTTTTTACGAAAGTGGGTGGGGTAAGGAATTTACATTATTAGTTGTGTTCAAACCAAATTAGAGCTTCAGTTTTTTTTCAGTACTCGAGTAGAATAATGGAAATGCACGTTAACCACCATTTCAGACTTAAATTGAGACTTTGTTTCAACAAATGTTTTCTGTTAAGGAGGTAGGTTACCTTGTTACAAGGGTAAATTCAAATTAGTTGAACCGCAGCATTTTTTTGAATTTCATCTAATATGAAGTTTTAACTGCTACAATCTCAATTTCGTTTGTCTCTGTCCCTTCTAGTTCAGTTTTTATCAAGGTTTGAAGAACATGACCCTCCAAAGGTATTTCATATTGAAAGAAGAAGGAAAATACGGATATTTAACACTTTTCAGTGTATTTTAGTTTCATTGATATCCGTAGAAGTCTGCATAATTGATAATTTTACTAGAATGCACGTTAGCTTTCTAATATCAGCTTAAAATGTGTATGTCGCGGGGCTCGTGTTTCCATGGTAACGCATTTTCTCTCATTTTTAAACAACTATGAATAAAAATACGGGTTTTCGACGGCTTCAGTGCCATTCTGTTAATGACCGGCATGGAATATTTGGGTAATATTATTAGCAAAATACCAGGCACTTTACATGGTACCCTATTTTTCTTAAAGTTTAAAGTAACCATGGCAACAGAGACGTTTAAAATAGCTTATATCTTTCTTTTTGTCGTAATTTCTTATAAAAGATATTGAATAAGGTTATCTTTCTAGTTACTGTATCTTTAAAACATATTATTTCTAACATAAGTTATATTTTCGTGTTATCTGCATTTATTCAAACAAATTTCACAGCTTAGAATACTTACAGCAGTACCCCTCGTCTGGCATTTTTTATGGAAAAATCGTTCAGCATGCTGCTATTATTCTCATGGATATTGTTGAAATGAAAATAAAAAGCCGAAGCTGTGTTTCTTAAATAGACCAGTGTCAACGCTTTTGAATTTTACATTTAGATACATAGGTCACGGGCTTCGTTTCCATGGTAACATCAATTTAATTCAAGAAACAACAATTTTCTATTGAAATTTGAACAATTTTAGATCTAAATTCTAGTATATAAGTAACAAATTATCAACAGAACCTGAAAAAACAGGTATTACAAATCAAACTGCTAGATTTTTTATTTGAAAATGGCCGTAATAAGTAACCTTTCACCCAACTATATTCCAAATAACATTGGCTATCTTCGTCCATTTTCTTACATTCCGCATAACATTTCAATATAACTACATAAAAGAAGCAAAATATTGATTATTTTTCAGAGCAATAGACTCATAAGAAATATTTAAGCAAATAATGGTTATTTGAAAATAGTTAAAATAAAGAAAATGCACAGAATAACGTACTTTCAAGAAAAAAGCTGTTAATTTTGCGCGGTAACTGACACGTAACGTCATGACGTCAATGACGTCATTTTAAGACAACATTGTTTTGAAGCGTTTCTGCGGCAATTTATTCATTATTTCTGCATTATTAAGCCATAAAGCAACAGATCAAAGACAGGTTCATGATTTGTTTTCAGAAGAATGAATATACAAACACATTTAGTTTGTCGTAAAAGTCGTCGTAAATCGTCACGTCAGCTTCCGGTTGGACATGCGCACATACAAATATAAAGGTAACCTACCTCCTTAAGAAAGTTTAAAGTTAGAACAAGAGGGAGCTGTCTGTAAGACAGCATGCTCGACTTTCTCAGTGCTTGACTCTGAATTAGAGCTATGCCAGTAAAAGGGGCATAATAGTCAATAGCTTTGAAAGTAACAGAGATATTGGACATTATATAAAACTTTAACCAAGAAAATATATGTTAAAAAGTGGCATCAAATCAGAGTTATGGGGATTGTTTCTTCTTGTGTAGACTTCTGCATTGTTGTATAATACATATTTTCTGACAGCATTTACAAACACATACATTATTTGATTAAACTGAATTGTATGCTGATGTTATTACCTTTCCAGGAGTTCGCTTTGTTGTGCATCTGCAGGTCAAAACGTACCCAAACCAAAATGTACCCATGTTTTCTCAATCCTTGGTGAATTATTTCTAATGTAAAAGGGCTATACATTCTATTTTAAGGCTTTTATTAGTTAATCGAGAGCCAAAACAAGACAAATATATTTCTTCACTCTTCGCTCGCTCTTGATTTTCTCAAAAACAAAAAACAAATATTTAAATTATTTTTTTCGCTCGCCGCCTCATTTTTTTTTTTTTTTTTCAGAAAAAAAAAATCCGATGAACAACTTTTCAATTTGGTGTGGCCTTAGTATAATGTGAAACGATGTGATATCGAACATTACGAAAGAAAAAGGTTCAAACTATCTGAGGTTCGTGTATGATATGATACGATATGGAACTTTAATGAAAAATAAGGTACAAACCATGTGAGGTACGTTTATTCGATGATACGATATGAAACATTAATGAAAAATAAGGTACAAACTACCTGATGTACGTTTATTGAATAATACCACTGGCACCAGAACAGAAAGAAAATGCACATGTTATACCTTACCCCTAGGTATTCTATAAGAACCATGGTCATGAAGGGGAAAATATACTAACCCGTTTCAACCGTGCATTTCATACCTAAAACGCGCAGTTAGGTAAATGTGTACTATGGATATCAAGCAAGTGGTAATTTATCTTCCATTGTGTACCAGTAACATTTCTTAAATACATCTTATCTTAGAAAAACAACGCGTAGTTTATAGCAATTTCAATGTTACACAAAAAACTTGCTTGAACTTCCCTTGCGAAGTTCTGTTCTAGATTTCAAAACCATTCTGATTGGCTGTTGTGAAAATGTATGTCAATCGTCATTTTACTACACATGTTCACTAAAATGTGAAAATGCAGAATAAACGTGCAAAATGAATAAAATAAGCAGAACAGATGCAGACCAATGTACGATTTCAAATTAAAGATCATATACAAGATGACTTTTATTCATCATTTCGAGTTTTAGTGTAAAATTGTGATTTTTTTAAAATTCTGTTTTTGTTTGTTTACCTTTCGCCAAACATGTGCACACTGCCGTGACCTCTAGACCGGATGTTCATTAGGGAAGGTCACGCAAGGTTTTTCTGTAACGTTGACGAAATCATAAAATATGAAGTGTATCTCATCAATACGGAATATTGAGACAATGTGACTGGTGCACGATCGAAGATAAATTACCACTTGTTCAATATACTAGGTACCCATTCATCGAACTGCGCGTTAAAATTGAGAAATATACGATTGAAACGGTTTAGTATAACCATGGTTCTCATAGAATACCTAGGGGTAGGGAACATGTACAGAGAGACTTTCTTTCTGGTCTGGCGCCAGTGAATAATACGATATGAAATGTTAATGAAGAATATAGTTCAAACTACCTGAAGTACGTTTATTGAATGATACAATACGAAACGTTACTGAAAAATAAGGTACAAACTACCTGGAGTACGTTTATTGAATGATACGATGTGAATCGTCATTGAAGAATAACGTACAAAACTGCCTTTAGACGTGTATGGTATAATAAGATATGGAACGTTAAGAAAGAGTAAAGTAAATATTACTAGCTTAAGTATGTGTATGGTAACATACAATATGGAACTTGAACTAAGAATAAAGTTAAACTTTCCGATGTACGTTTATTGTACAAAAAGATATGTAATGTTAATGAAGAAAATGTACAAAACTACCCTAAGTATGTGTATGATATGATACGATATGGAACGTTAAAGAAGAATAGGTATAACAGTTCCTTAATATGTTTATTGTATGATACGATACGGAACGTTAAGGAAGAATAAGGTAAAAAAATTCCTTAACACGTGTATTGTGTAATTCGATATTGAACGTTTAGGAAGAATAAGGTACAAAACTATGTAATCGGGTATAACATGATACGATATGAAACATTATGGAAGAATAAAGTTTAAAAAAATTTATCTGAAGTACGTGTGTGTTATGTTACGATATTGAAAGTTATCAAAGGAAAAAGGTAAAAAAAATTACCTGAAGTACGTGTATGATATGATACGATATGGAACTTTAATGAGGAATAAGATACAAACTATCTCAAGTACATTTATTGTATGAAACGATATGAAATGTCAATGAAGAATAAGTTACAAGCAACATGAAGTACGTTTATTGTTAATGCGATATATTTAACGTTAAGGAAGAATAAGGTATACATGACGTTAAGTACGTGTATGATTTGAAAGGACACGAAATGCTAGGGAAGAATAAAGTACTATATGATATGATACGTCAGAACTTTAAGGAAGAATGAGGTACATAGTTTCTGAAGCACATGTAAATCATGATACGTCCGATAAGGAAAATTCTAGGATGCTTTGTAAATAACGGCCGAGGACACGATACGATACAATAAAACATTTAGTGGAATACGATATCATCCGGCACATTTGACAAGGTGCAAAATATACATAGTACAAAATGATAAAGATAGGATACAAAATGAATGTACATTCAGATACGATTGATACGAAACGGTTAGAATTACCTGTATTGTAGGAGTAATGCCAAGAATTGTTTTTCGTAGATTGCCATTATGATATTCGTTCAGTCAGTGTCTTCGCAAAATTGAAAACAAATATCTAATCACACATTAATTTTAAGAAATTTTATAGTTTCTTGGCATTAAACATCTTAATAACACCACTTCAACTAAGTAATCAATAATAACATACTTTGGTGTCGACATGCTGTCCAAACTGTCCAGCAATAACTACACCAATCGGATCTCTGAGCTGTACGTTCCGCGAACACAGAAACACTCAACCAGTACCTTTGTCGTCAGTCTGCCCATCGATATTTACTCTCATTTATCATATACTTCTTTTACTTGCAATATAATAGTTATAACTGACTAGAATACGTTACCAAGTTATAAACATGAAGAGAATTCGATAATTTTGATGATAAAATGTAAAGTAGTTATACGAATCCCTTTTAAGACACATTTAACCTGCTGTCTCATAGAAAAAAAACTTCAATTAAGTAAATGATGGTTTCACATTTATTCTGAAATAGACTGTGTCAATGCTCTATCAATTAATTTGTCTGTAATCAAGACACTTTATTACCGATCACAGATAAAATGTTATTCAACTACAGTAATGTTTAAAGAGAATTCCTATAGTTTTTCTTTCATAGATTTTTTAAATTCCATATTGATAGGAAATTGTGCTAAACCAATGACAATAAAAACAATAGTCACCAGACTTGTTTTGTGAAATTGTTTTGAAAACCATGTTGCTGAAACTGACAGCGATTTAAATTCATAATTTCTGCTTTTAAAATACAACAAAATATAACATCCGGGCAAGCACAATAGGTTTTCTTTAAGATTTATTATACTATTGAATCATAGTCATATTGAAAATACTCTACCTACAAAATGGTAAATATGAAAAAGAAATATTGTTTCATATTCTTTTGTACTTTTTTCATGAAAACCCATATGAAGATTCATTTTTAATTTTGAAAAAAACTTCAAGTATTTTTCTTTCATCTTTATAGATAATGTATTGTGAGCATAAAAATGGCAAAAATGTATGGTCCACAGCAAATTTTATGTAAACCGCTAGAAACAACACCAGTGGACGAAATGCGCGAACTGGCCAATTGATTACACGTATGTCTGCAAAAGTTAAGAAAAAAAATTAAATATTCCTTAATTCTTCTATAATTGAATACTAAATCATCTTAATGTTATATTGTCTTATCAGTACTAAGTCAATTATCTTACATTATATGAACAACACTGTCTTTGTACTAAAATGCGATGTGAAAACACAACCACAAAAATAGCAAGATACCTGTCAGGCATGATACTTGTCAATACAACATAAACCAGTATCAACATTTGATTACTGATATAACTTATCAAAAATGTTATTTCATTCAACATTCCTCATATTTAAGATTGTCTGTAACATGTTTCAACAATTGTTGACTTCAGTTCAGTTTTCCATAGAAAGTGTAGGCTGCGCAGAAAGATGCGCATAAAAAACTATAGGAATTCCCTTTAACCGACTGGCTACTTTGTCCATTATTTAAAACCCGATTTATCGATTAACCATTAATAGACATATCCCGCGAATGATGAGGTTAAAACCTTTGCTTTACTGCATTAAACATTTCTGAAAAAAAAAACAGGATATGAAAATAAGAATTCCAAGCATATGATTTATTACTGTGAATGAAATGAAAGCATGCACCAATGTTTTACAAGCAATATCCGGTCATTATTCTACTTAGATACCGGCTAGACTCTGCCAGACAATATAAGATCAAGATTTTACTATAAAATCTAGCAAAAGCTCCAAACATTTCCAAAAACAGGCAGTGCATGACTTCCAGCTTCTCCTTTGAATACAAATATGAAGCCGGCGACAAAGCAAGTTAAAAATAGTAGTTTTTTTTAAAAATAGCATTCGCTTGGTAAATGTATTGCAATTTTTGAACAACTTTTACTGTGCCTTTTTATTTTATATAAATTTATGATATTTCTTCAAGCTCAAGTAGAGGACAAATTTCATAGTGATAGCCACTGTCCAAAACGTTTGAAGAGCATTCATTATACAATTAATTTTGATAAAAGAAACGTCAAACTATTGGTAAACAATTATAAAACTCAAAATAAAACTGTCAGTATCATTTTTGTCTAGTGTAACTCAAGTAAAAGTATTTATGCCAACATTAAAAAATAATGATCGAGTCCTGTGGGACTATTTTAAATTATAACGTTGTATATAAATCAGACTTGTTTTGTTAATGTAACGTAAAGACAAGGCTTTGATTAAAAATGGAAATAACACGGTTACCGCAACATTTCAGTTTTAATTGTTATTTTCCATTATGAGAGATACAATACATACTTCAATCAGGTCTAATAAAAGCGGCAATACCGTAATGGATTTACATCATAGGTATGTGTTATTGTAATAAAGATGTACGAGAAATAATGGCTATTCATCACTTTTTATTATAATTGTTTTATGAAGTACGCGACTAAAGCTGTCCTGATAAATGTTAAATAGCACGTAATTCCCACACGAGGTTCTTTAATATGTTTTTTTTTTAATATTTAATATGTAAATTTCTCATAATAATACTATCATTTTGCAAATATATCTGCCTACAACATTCTACCCAGAAAGACATTATGAGTATACAAATTCAAATTTTAACGCTGTATATCACATGCAAAAAACGAATATTTTCGAATAAAATGTTTTCAGATCAAGTCACGTCTTGCTCGAAAGCGAATCTAACAAGGTGTGACATCTAGATTTTATATATTTATGTGTCACCAATAAACAACATCAAAGAAATAAATACATTAGACGCACAAAACGTTTTATTTTTACTATGTAAGTATTTAATAGGTTCATTTATTGAATTTAGAACTGAAACAACGTAATGAAATTAATGTGTATCTATCAAACGTAGTTATGTTGCATATACATACACTCAATGAGTCTATTAGCAAGAAAAGCGTAATATGTTTATTTCTAAAAAGTGTTGCCTCGGTAAAGTTCCGTTGTTCTAACTTGCTAATGCTTTTCCTACATAACTGTTTAAGTTTCTTATGACACGTTTATTCTCTGTAACGATTAATTCAATAATTTTTTGCATATTTGGTCGCCTGAAAAAATAGGCTGGTATATGCTGTTTTCTTAAATCATTGTACAAAGCACATTGTAAGACAAAATTACATTTGATAGATTAACAAGCTGTCTACTTACTGAAAGTAGAACGGAACAGAACATATTTATTATTTGTGAAGACACAGATCATCACTAATAAGTAAACCAAGCATCATATCATGGGTATGAACTATTGCCTGCGATAATATCAAAATAGTATGTAATGTAACATGTTACATGATTCTTCCGTATATGGGTATTCTGATAGAAACATTTAATCCTTTTACAAGAGAACCATACATCAGAATGTCGAAAACTACACCAAAGTAATTGTGAAAACATTCACGAAACTCTTGCTTTTCTAAATATTACAAGATTAAATTGCTTCTATTTCAGATTGTCACCATGACACTAGGGGCATGCTTTGGCGTTTATTCCCCGGATGGAACTGAGTCGAGTCGAATCACGTAACTCGAGTAAAACGCTCTAACATCGGGAACATCGGGCAGCACATGCTTTGCCACTGCACAAATTATACTTTCCGTTAATTATAAATGAACCATATAATAAAATTTAAGGACACACTAAGCATTAGCGGGATGACTTATTTAAACATGATTTTTCTCCACGTTTTCAAAGAAAAAAACATGCTATGTAACATACCAAAACGACGAGAAGATTTTCCATAGTACTATTATAATATGATTTTATGCATCAAAGATTGTGTTAAAATATGTAAAACTATTGTTATCTTCAAATCGATACAACTCACATTAATACTTCAAACGTGTGCAGCGTAAAACGCCCATAAACTCCTGTAAAGCATTTGAAGTGCTAAAATTATCTAGATTTATGAAATCAAACGCGAAGCTGGTGTTTGAGAAATACCGTGACAAAATTTAAAGCCTGAATTCTTTTATCAGTTAGGTATTATGGTAAACACATCAAATCTTTACTGTTTATCCAGCAAGTTCAGTTTCTTTCTTTGAATTCTTTAATTCATTTTTCGGCATCTGATAGAGGAAGGTATCGTGAATATTTTCCATTCATTTTCATCGAAATTTACAGTCAAAATTTAATTTTTGTATCTTTTTTTCTTGACTAGTAGGCTTTGATGTGTTTAAAATATCATACATTATTTTAAACTTTGTAATAATTTTGTATAAATATAATATGTGATGATAACTTTAGTCCCTAGCTAACGCCTATACCAAATATTTTTAAAGCATAGCTTTTCAAGAAGTATTTGATTGTATTTTGCATTCATTGAAAAGCTAGATGATTGGTCCGGAGGTTATTTTTCTATTTGATTCATTTTTTTTATTTTTTAAAAAGTAATCATCGATGGTTTAAAGACCTTCAAAAGTAATTTACACAAGCATTAATTCGTATTTTAGTTAATAACAGCTACTTGTTGCGTACGTTATGCAATAAAAGAATAATTAAGGTATTAGATCCCTAATAGTAATCTTTAAAACATGGCATTTGCTTAGTATATTCTTACAGTTGGCCGTGTTTCGCACTGTGTTGCAACTTTTAAACAACTTTTACCGTGTTTTGTATAATTTATGGTATTTCCTCAAGCTGAAGTAGAGACAAATTTCAAAGTGATGGCCAAAGTCCAAAACGTTTGCAGGGAATTCATTATACCATTAATTTTGATAAAAGACGCATAAAACTATTATTATTATTATTATTATTATTACTATTATACCAGATTTATATAGCGCCCTTTTCCATATTTCACGTTCAAAGGCGCTTTACATAGTTTAAATACAGCCACACAAGGCGTATAATTCATTCTATAATCTACAGACACAGAGCGATCTGACCAATGTACGATGTGAGACAAAGTCCCCCACGCAAAAGAGAAGCAAATTCAATACAGGCATGTCGCTAACTTACCTAGCTCGTTGCGAATATAACAGTGTTCTTTAACGTGCCAGGATAGCACTGATACACGCAATGGTAAACAATTATAAAACACAAAATAAAACTGTCATTATCATTTGTCTAGGTTGCCTCAAGTAAACGGATTTAATGAGACAGAATTCATACTCCAACATTGAAAAATTAAGGTTGAGTCATGTGGGACTGCTTTAAAATTTTCTCACTTCATTCAGAAATAATCTTGGGGTACAAGTAAAACCTACCTACATTTCTTTTACAATATGTAATCAAAAGAGTAAAGGCGTAATAGAGAACCGCATGTGTCTTTGTATTTTTAAAGACGTTTAACTCTGACTTCTTCTGTTTCAGAGGCAAATTCACTTTGATCAGCAAGAAATCGCTTATCAAAAGAAAAATTTCCAATTTTGTACAATAAATCAATTTTAAGTCTTGAAAAAAGTAAAAACTTACTAGAAAAAAGGGAAAAAAGGAAACAAAATTTGGTCCCAATGGGGCTTTAGCCTACGCCCCTTGCAAAATTTCAGTCAAAGTAGGTTTATGGAAGGAATTAAATACTCTTCAAATGGAGGTACTCTATTACGGGTCTTATACCTATAACGATGAAATTAATAGTATTTTATTACTGCTATTTTACCAGTTGGAGTGAGAATGCTCCTTTTCCTATGATTTATTAATTTTCTATTGAAGTCCTCCCATTTATTAATTTATCATTTAAATCTATATGAAGTTTTATGCCTATCATTTTTAAGCTATGGTGATTCATGACAAATTCCATAAATTTAATACAATGTCTTGAAAGCTGATGCTACGTACGGTAGGTGATCCACATTACAGACTCAACCAACTGAGTCTGCTTTGCTTTGTTCCATTCCGTTGTTCTATCCGTTCGATATAATGCAAAACCTTTTGATTGCACAACATATTGGCGGTAAAGACATGAAATTATCTATTTTAGTCATATGTTCAATTCTGCTCTCAAGACAAACAGACATATTTTGCAAAAAATAAAACATTCAGCATTTTTTGTTTGCTTCGGACAATCGCTATCATGATCAACTTATATTTTTAGTTCCATAATACACCCTGAGGAAATTTACATTTTTATGATAAGCTTATTGGACTACATTTCAATGACAAAATATATGATATGTTTCATAATACACTCTAAGGAAATTACATATCTCGAATTGTAATCTTACTGAAGTTTTATTTCTCTGGCAAAAAAAAAAAATATCTCCAATAATAGGTTTCTAAAATATCACATAACTAATAGTACTGGTGATTATATAGTTTCATACTTCAATAATTTAAGACAATTTTATCAACAACTTTAAATAATCACATAATTATGTCTTGAAATAAGTTTTTTCGAAGATGTTTTTTGTTGTTGTTTTTTTTTTGTGTTTATGTGTGCGTGTTTGTTGTTGTTTTTTTTTTTTTTTTTTTTTTGGGGGGGGGGGGGGGGGGGGGTTAAACGTCACACCGACACCTTAACGAGCGGGTACCTGGGTAGAACCACAGACCTTCCGTAAGCAAGCTGAGTGGCTTCTTCACAGGAAAGAAATTCAATGCCCCGAGTGAGACTCGTACCCATATCGTTGAGGGGCAAGTGATTTGAAGTCAGCGACCTTGACCACTCGGCCCCTGTGAAGATGTTGTATTTCAAAATATAGTATTGTTAACAAAATGCTCAAATTGATGACACGTACTTCTAAAGCGATGTACATAAACCGTTTGTAGTTTTAGTCATCCAGAACATAAGTGGGTTCCATCAACTGGACTTTTTTTCTTCAGAAAAAGTATGTCTCCTAATGCATTGCATTCGTCTCCGCGTGCATAGATTCAGTGATATTCTGAGCAGCTGTTTAGTAGAGGTATAGTACTATAATCAAATGTTCACTTTGTGAGGAAGCCATCCAGCTGGCTTACGGAAGGTCGGTGGTTCTACCCAGGTGCCCGCTCGTGATGAAATAATGCACGGAGGAGCACCTGGGGTCTTTCTCCACCATCAAAGCTGGAAAGTCGCCATATGACCTTTAATGTGTCGGTGCGACGTTAAACCCAACCAAAAAAAAATGTTCACTTTGCGCACTTTTAATGACACTATTTCTGACATTCTCTATCAACTAACGACTAGATTAGGTCAAAGATTTGAAACAGACAGTTGTAAAAGAGAATATTGGACTACAGTTTACAGTGTACATTCAGACGTTTTTCTGTGGAAAAAATATATGTATACGTCAGGAAATTTGAGAATATATCAAATACAATCAAAATGCAATATGTCTTTTAAACACTGCAAACTTTGATTGTGAATTCACCAAGCAATGCTTATCACGCAAGCAACATTTCACTCCAGATCTACGAAAGATTTACACAAAAGTAGCATTGCATGTGTTGACCTTTTAGCAATCTAAATCCAATTTTATACATAAAACAGTAGATTATTTATTTCTTGGGTGGCTGAAGAACGCGGCTAGGTAATAAAAACAGAATACATAGTCTCAATAATGTCACGCTTATACACGAATTTTACCTTAGGGCAAAGATCTTTGTATTTTGAAATAGTTTTAAAAACGATTGCTATACAATTGAGTGCAAATGATTTAATGAAATGAAAAATATTCCGACTACATGTATGTCTTTTGATATGCATCGCTTATAACGCTAGCCGTTTTATTCACAAACTACAACATTTGAAAATGTTAAAGCTGTATGAATTTATATCATAGTAAGATGAGGTAACTAGTAGTAACAATTATCTAGTACTTGTATAATTATGTAAAATATATAGAATCTTTTGCTAAAGGGAAAAGTAGCTTTCATCACTTGGTCAAAAGTGTTCCTAATCTGCATTTAGTTAGATGTGCAGGTAAATTGATTAATTTATGTTTTTGTTAACACAATGGAAGGATTTTACATGCAACAAATTCAAACATTTTTTTCAATATTTTGTAACACTTTTTAATATAATTTTTTGAAATTTATGCAAAACAACATATTCAATAGTTTATAATCTTGTAAGGACTTTTTCAAATCCTGATAGTTTTTCAAGATTTAGCGGTGATGTAGTGGTTAAGGTGTCGGCCGCTCAATCTAGGGGTCGTGGGTTCTAGCCCTACTGGGGTCACGACTACGCCTTCTCATATGACACCAGTACTGGCTTTTCCAGGAAACGGACTCGAGAGTGGTGTACAGTTTCAAAATATACCGTATTCTAAGATCCTTATATTCTAAGAGTTTTAACGTATATTCTAACTAGTAAGAATCGGTTAGAATATTTTTAAAACAGATAAGAAAGAAGGAAAGGATCTTGATATACTGGCCCAACATGCATATTCATAGTGCACAACAACTGGCTTATGATAACCTGCAACTTATATAAACGAACAATATGTACTAATTGTAATGTCGAATTATATCCATGGGAAATATTGTTCTAAGATTATATTTGTAATTTGTTAATTTAAACAATATTTCATTCAACAAATAGCAGGTGATTACAATATACGTTACAAGAAAGCTAATACGTTTTTTTATAAACTTTGTAATTTGTTGTGTTCACCACAATGGTCGTTTCAGATTCTATGAACTTTTATTAATTATTTATAAATCTGTAATATGCGCGAGCAGATGTTCTTGACTTTGCTTAATCGTTGAAAAAGTTGTCTAGTGTATTTTGTAAATGGATAAACATGTTACATGTATCTTATTCACCGGCTGTCAGTTAAATAATATTTCAGAATTATCCACAGTCAAATGTGTTTGATGGCTTACTTAACTGTAACTTTTTTTTCTATCAATGAATAATATATGAACATACTTGCTGTGCCCACAAGCTTTTAGTTTTTCTCCTAGGTCAAATGTATAAATGCATTTTTTTAAATACTTCATCCGCAACATTCAACCTCGCCTAATCCATATTCAAGCCTTGGTACTCTGAAAACTACGAACCTTTTCTACATTGTTAGTACCTGTATCCAGTCTGAGTATCATATTCTTATTTGGTTTGATAATATTCTCATCCGGAATCATTATGGTTACTTGTTATATAATGTTAGTAGTAAAACAATGATACGTTTAAATTCAGGACCGGGAACGAAATTACATCACGACGTTCCAATCTTTGAATATACTTAATGTTAAGTTGTAGTTCTTCCAAATGTAATTTTTTATCATATGTTTGACGCCGCGGGATAAAATAAAGTCATTACATAAACATAAAATTAATAATACACTGGTGTAATAAAGCTTTGACGTCGACGTTGGTCAAATGAACTTATTTATGATAGTTAAAGAAAATAGAATTCTTTATGTTTCGGCAGGAAAAGCTGAAATGAGATAAAAGAATATTACATTTGTGACTTTCACATTGAATTTATTCAACTCGTTTAATAAATTTGATAAAATGCTCGCCAGAGCCGCGTATTTTATTATTCAATTCAACTTGTTTCACAAATTTAATGTGAAAGACATTCATGTAATACCCTCTATGTACTGGACTTTGAAAGTGTGGGTCCAAGAACATAGGTACTTAGTCATGTCTTCCAAGTGATAAATACTAACTTAACAGGCTACTTTTCACGTACCAACGAGAATAGAATAACACATTCTTAATTTTTCTTCTCAAAATATGAAATCACATTATTTGTTTGTCATTTCCTGTACGAAATTTTACGCACGTCAATGGCACGGATTAGAGACGGAAAATGCTCAATTTTTCCAGGCGGAATTCAGTTTTTAAGGTATCTAAATAAAACGAGATTCCGCACGTCATCGGTCAGGAAAATTGACACGGAATATTTAAATTAGCAGGAAAAAATTCCGTGCGGATTCCGTGCGGAGCAGCTTTACGCACGTCATTGGGCAGGAAAATGGGCACGGAATATTTAAATTAGCAGGAAAAAAATTCCGTACGAATTCCTTGCGGAGCAGCTTTACGCAAGTCATTGGGCAGGAAAATAGGCACGGAATATGTAAATGAGACGGAATTCAGAACAAAATTCCGTTTGGATTTCGTGCGGAAGTATTTTACGCACGTCATTTTTCTAGACAATTGGCATGGCCCATAATTATGCTTATTGAACTGACAGTAGGACCTGACCGTGGCCAAGTAGTTAAGTTGCTGGCTTCAAATCACTTGCCTCTCATCGATGTAGGTTCCAGCCTCACTCAGGGCGTATAATTCTTTATATAATATGCTGTTTATAATATATTCTAACACGGCAGTCGAATAACCTAAATAAAGGTGGAGCAAAATCTATCTCGAGTTATTTAAGAAATAATTTATAGCAAAGCAGTGCTTTATCACTATTTGTACACGATGGGTGGTTATACGTCGGTCGCAATAATTTCACGAGGGCGTAGCTATAAATTATTTCGATTCTTTGATATGTTTTTTATTGTAAAATTTATATCAAATATGATGGAACTGTTTCATCGCACAAGCATGGCGCCAATAGTAGGTATTTGTTAAAACACGCCAGGACCGGAAACGGTAATACTTCTTGCGGCAGAATTCAGTTCGAGCAAAAATCATTGTGAATTATTCAGCAAAGCGAATAACTAATTTAGTATGAGTATAAATTAAAACATTTGTACAATATGACATTTCGTTTAAAACATGTTATTAAGTAAAATATTTCATGAAATTTGAAAGCGCTATTTCTTGATGTGTACATGGCGCTAAATATCACGCTGACGTGACGTCAACATAACATCGTTGTGATGATTAAAGCATTGTTAGCCATATTAGAATCTGCAATAAACCACTCGCGTACTCCGATCCAGGTGTGTAGCACGGTCGAAAAAAAAATAGTTACCTTTTTTTCTAGAACTGTTGATACTAGAATGTCGTGTTAGAATTGAAATAACAAGTTCCCAAGTGTGATTTATCTTAGAATAACCCTAGTTTTTTGTCCTTATAAATGCGAAACAATATATCACTCAGGCCTACAGGCTTATATATTTTTATGCATTAAAAACTCAAAACACCTGTTATTCTAAGATAAACCACATTGGGCACTTGTAAGTTCTGCAATCAATGCGGAATGCTGAGTATTGAGCAGAGGAAATCTGCAGCAATTAATCAGAATGTGAAGAAGCTGCGGAAAATTAAGAGAATTTTCATTTCTAAATACGACAAGCTTTAATTAGAATGAAAGTTTGATGACGGACATGGGGTGGTCACAATAGCTTGCCAAAAACATTTCGCTCTAATATGAGCTTATACAATCATATTCCAAAATCTTTAAAATTATGTTTTTTATTCAATTTTAGTTAAATATATTTTCACACACAAGCTCATACAGTGACGCATATTAATGCCTGAAATTTAATTAATTAAAACATTAAATGAATTAAAAATAGGCACAATTATGCAAGTGGACATTAATCTGATGATAAATACAGTAGTCTAAATTTAATTTATCTGAAACACAATCTTATTCTAAGCAAACGTTCCAGCTGTATACACTATCAAACTCGGCAAATGCATTCATGCTGCTTTGTAGAACAAACTTCACATCCTATTAATGTCAGAACAATACGAATACCTCCAATAATTAAGTTGTTGTTATTCGTAAAAATGGTTGCATCACTGTTAACATAATTAATAGATGATCGACAAATTGAACTGAAGTACTAAAAGGGTCAAGTTATTTTCACCTTTTAATTATGATGAAGCTGATACCGGTGGACCTACTTCCGATGATTCACCGTTAATTGTCAGATTTATCTTCTTGCATCATGGCAATAGGTTGCATTTCCACTACTGTCCATGAACACTGGCTCAATCAAACCGTACAATTTCGTCTGAGCTTCCTGTGGATTTCAAATTTTCTATTTAAAAATGTCATTGACAACAAGTTTTCTATTGATCTTTGCTGGATTTATGTCGACATGTGGGAATATATCCAGCACTGTGAGTTATCTGAAAAACAAATAAAATTTACATAATCAAAAGTGTTAAATATTCCTTAGAAAGCATTTTAAGAAACAGAGTAAGCCTGAAATTGCAGTTACAGATAAGATCATGTTCAGGGTAAATTTAAACTAAATTTGTAAAGTTCAATCGTGCTTAAAATTTTGAGAAGAGTTCAAGACTGGGGAAAAGGGACACTTCCAGTTTAGCGGTCCCCGGTCGGAAATACGTCATGACGTCAGGTTACTTTGGGGCTGCCGCCCTCACACCCCTGTTTTTTTCCATTAGTGCTACTGGCCCCATACCAACGCTATGTTATTTTAACAAGAATTTAAACACAACCCTCCTAAAATAGTCAAAGTCAGTGGGGACCGCTAAAATGGAATCTACCCGGGGAAAATACTCAAAGTTTTGTAGGGGCTACAGCCTGTATTCAGAGGTAAATTCATTAGTAAACAAAATCAATGTGTACTTTAAAAGGAAATTAACTAATAAAAAAGACCTAATTTATCATATTTTGATTTTTTCTTTTTTCAAAACCCAAAATACGTTTGAAAATGGGGAACGAAATGACCAGAAATCGCCAAGCGGGACGAAATGACCAAATCGGGGACGAGTTGACTAGGGGACGAGTTGACTGCAAATGCGTGGTTCTGGGGCTTTGTTTTTTCCAAAGAAGTCTACCCTTACCTATATTCTTTTGCTTCCGGAATTAAGTAGCAGGATTTCTCAACGATTGAATTGTTTGGTCAGCGTGGTATGCTACTACAGAACCACAATTTGGCACAACATAGTCACAGAAAAACATCTCACAAATTTTAAAGATGGCGCAAAAACTGCAACAGCTTTGGAAACCAATAGAAATACTCGAATCATTTGACCCTCGGTCTTACAATAACCAGTCAAATATGCCAATACAAAAATGGTCTCCTGCGATGGCCGACTTTTGAATAATGCGACAGGAAACCAGCAACTTCCCGTAAAAGCTGATTGGCTGAGGTATCTTCGGTAAACAAACATGGCGGCGCATGAGATTTTATTACCAATCGGGAGACTGTACTTTCTCAATATTTAGGCGTTTTCAATTAAAACTGGCAGTAACATATATGAAGTTTCATTTTAAATGATATAGTTTTACTGGTCTTGATTGTATTTATATGTAAAGTTGACGCAAGTCCGAAAAAAAATACACGTAAATGTTGTCTTACGGTTCATTCGTCCCCATTCAGCTCGTTCCCATTTTACAATTGGTCCGACTCTCCATGTAGAAATTTACACATACTGCCTTTAAAACATTGTATTTTATACAATGTGTACAAATTAGTTAAAAATAAATACATTGGCAATTTTTATTGACTATCTTAGCTTTTCTACATGATCATTGTTTGTACATTATTATTTAATGTTCATTTATTTTATATTTGACTTTCAGCAGACTATGAATTTGAAGAATAATTAAAGCTAAGTCATACTCACCAAAGCATTGGCATATCACACATAAGTCTGCTTTTTAAAAAGAGCTTATGAGATTATAATTAGATGTGCCCCAACATTTACTCCAAATGTTTTTAATATATCTTGTAATATCTAATTGATTTACAAAAAAGTATTATCTGAAGAAATGCCAGATTGTATGCTTTATTAGATTTTTTTAAGCGAAAACAAATCCTAATCAGACTTTTTTCTTGGGGTCTCCGTGGTTAAGGTCGCTGACTTCAAATCATTTGCCCCTCATCGATGTGGGTTGAGCCTCACTCCCGGCGTTGAATTATTCATATGAGGAAGCCTTAGCTGGCGTACGGAAGGTTGGTGGTTCTACCCAGGTGCCCGCTCGTGATGAGATAATGCACGAAGGGCAGCTGGGGTCTTTCTCTGCCATTAAAGCTGGAAGGTCACCATATAACCTATCATGATTTGTCAGTGAGGCGTTAAATCCAATAAACTTTTTTTCTGGATTTAGTTAGAAAATTTCAAAGTCAAACTTTCGCCTCTCACAGCTCTGTTTGTCTTACATGAATTGGTTATGCCTGATATTTTAAGGAATATGCCTGATTTTCTTGCGATTACGTCCATAAGTAAATTAGCATTACCAGTCCTGCACCTTTACGCCTGGTTCTTGTCAAATAACAATCCATTATCGTCACGGCCTGGTTTATGCTTCAAAACCAAGTGTAGTATGTCTCATTATTTCATAAAGGCCACTGGGTCTGATTTAAAAATGATTTGTTGGAGAAAAAATGGATCTTGGAGTAAAATCAATTGAAATATGCCTCTTCTTTGGAGCCTTTCACACAGCACCCATTTGATAAAAACAGCACAATTGCAACAACATCTACACCACACATCAAAAGAAAGTATACGCATTAGAAAAAAACTAGCCTTAAATTACAAGGTATATCTAAATTTTTAGAGAGATCTGTGATATCTAAACAAAGAAAAATATTCAAGTGACAATTTTTTAAATCTTGCTAGCCAGATTTTACAATAATTTACAAATGGTCCTTGTGTGACCCTCTACCAAGATTGTTCAAAACAATTTCATTAGTTAGCATTAACTAGTAAAATTTATGTCACATTTTTTTTTAATTTCTGAAAGAAAATTAATGAAACTCTTTTCATTTCTAATTAAGGTATTAGATCACTAATAGAGAACCTCCGTTTTGAAGAGTATTTAATTCCTACCATAAACCTACTTTTACTTCAATTCTTAGGGGGGGTAGGTTCAAGCCCTACTGGGACCAAATTTTTTTCTTAATTTTCCTTTTTACTAGTAGTTTTTACTTCTTTCAAGACTTATTATTGATGTTTCTACAAAAATGGAAAAAGATGAATCTTATAAGCGATTTTTTGGTGTTCAAAGAGAATTTACTACTTAAACAGAAGGGGTAGAGTTACACATCTTTAAAAATACTGAGTTACGCACGGTGAAAGTTCTCTATTTGCTTTCACTCTTAGATTATATATTGTGGAAGAAATTTAGGTAGGTTTACGTCTTTCCTAAGGTTATTTTTAAATGGAGTAAGCAAAATTCAAAACAGAAACACATCATTTGACCATATTTTTAAGTATGAATTCTGTCTCATTAAATCTGTTTACTTGAGGCACCATAGAAAAAATAATATTAACATTTTTGCTTTGTGTTTTATAATTGGTTACCAATAGTTTGATGTTTCTTCTATTGAAATTAATGGTAAAATGAGTTCTCTGCAAACGTTTTGGATAGTGGCTATCACTTTGAAATTTATCTCTACTTGAGCTTGAGGAGATACCATAAGTTATTCAAAATTTATAAAAAACGGCACGGTAAAAGTTGTTTAAAATTTGCAAAATAGTGCAAAACAAGGTTACCTTTCAGAATATACCAAGCAAGGGCCATTTTGTAAACATTACTATTAGTGACCTAATACCTTAAAGAGGTCCGCCAACATTTACTGCAAAAATATCTTGTAATATTTAATTTATTTAAAAGAAAAACCAGAAAAAGTCAAATTTACCACTAAGTTTTTTCAAGGTATAATGTCCCTATCATATGAAATAGTCAAGGGTCAAAATTTCCGCAACTGAAAATGTCTAAGTAGCAGTAAAACTTCTCCGCATTATGAAATTGTTAGAGTCAGAATTTCCGCAACTGAGAAATGTAGTGTCATTATTTTGCATGTTTTCCGTAAAAACAAATATCATTTTCTGCAGAAACTGAAGGTGTGCGGAAATCTGAGCTAAGTGCGATCAAATATAGACTAAAACTTTACTAGATTTCAAAGTAATGTTTTTCATCATTCCTTTGTATCCATACTTCGTTTTACTCTTGTTTTGGGGCTTGTAGGAGTGTAAAAATTTCTAAGTGGAAAAAGTCCGTGTTGTAAAAATTACTAAGCGCCAAAATTCCGCCTACAAAATTTGACTAAGTCGAAAAAGTCCGTGTCTACCAAAATGACGTGTGGGTTGCAGCAGGAAAATAATGAGAGTTCACACGGAAAACTAAATTTATCCGCACGGAAAAATGAAAGTCTCCGTACGGACTCCAGAAAAAATCCGTGTCCGTGTCAATTTCACACGGAATACTGCAATTCCTGCTCAATTCCTGCCCAATGACGTGCCTTTTCCAGGCGGATTCCGTCTGGAATTTTCGTACAGGTTATTACAAGCAAGCTGATATCACAAAACAATGTATTCAAAAAGACATTAAATTACTAAAACGTGGTTCTATCATAGCATTCTTAGAGGACCCGCTTGTTAATTGTTTTTCTACAATATACAGATTCACTGCTCGGAATTTGCCCGAAATATCGCTCTTTTTGAGCCAGGTAACCTCAAGGGCATGCATCATTAATAAATGATTATAGTTACATGCATCTCGCTCTGTGGCAGAAAAAAAATCAGCACGATAGTAAGCATGATTAGATAATGATCTGTAGACTGTTTATGATAAGGAGAACAAATTTCTTTTATATGAGTTTGCAATAGAAAATTATTTGTTTTATATAGATAAGTAAAAGTAGATAAACATTTTTCTTTTTAAAAACAGTTTTATTTTCCATTTTAGTATGATAATAAAAATATTATTAAGACTGAGTAATAAATTGAAACAAAGTTTTATCTACAATAGAAATGATTTAAAAAAACTATTTATTAGAAAACAATTGGTTAATGCCTAGATAAAGAAAAGACTTATTCTTAAGCATGAAATGCATGAATACATGTAGTTAATATAAGAAGACACATTTTTTAAAATGAAAAATGATAAGAATTTCTTATAAGAATTTCATTTCAATTGCTAAAAGTAAGATATGTGACATGTGTATGGCATCGATAAATACATATAAAATATTACAAATTTTAAACACCCGGACCTATATGTCACCTTTCATAAATATTCAACATTATTTACTTTATACTAATTTGTTTTAGCTCGATTGTGATGAAAGCTTCAAGCTTATTTGAACCACTTTTGAGTCCGCTTCTGGAAAAACCAGTACTGGTGTCATATGAGAAATCATGGTCGTGACCCTAGTGGGGCTCGAACCCACGACCCCTGGATTGAGCGGCCGACACATTATGCACTAGATCATCGCTCCCCTTTTTGTTAACTGAAAACATGATTTCACTGATACACACACTTAACAGAATACAATAGTGAGCAAGGGCATTTCAAATTTAAAGTGCTTAAATAATTGTTAAGTTATTTCGTAATTCATATATTATCTGATGAAAGAATGTAATGATATCTGTTAAAGAAAGCAGGGTATAAATGTTCTTTTAACATGATATTTTGGTACACCCTGAAAACAGCTTTGTAAGTTTAGCGAAGAGTATATATTCTATTCTAATTATTCTCCAGTTAAAAGTTTTAAAATGATGTACTTTATGCTGTACTTTAGGATTATAAACTTAGTACAGAGTGTGCATTTTAAATAATGTACAATTAATCATGCCACTCGTTGAATACATTACGAGAATACTGTATTAATTTACACCCTTAGAATACAAAATAATAAACAAGACAACATAAACAAGAATAGTCAATTGCATTGCAGAATTTTGTTAACTGAAAAGTGCGTTGTGTTAATACTACAGAATAATAAACCTGAGGTATAAAATCAAGGTAACAGAAAATCAACTTATATAGAGCAAAAAATTATATCTTGTCACTTTGCAATAATTTTGAAATAATCTTTCAATCTCAAAATTGTTTATATATAAAATAGTTTTGGCCGTGTGATTTTTATATAAAGTCTAATCTTTTTCAATTCGCTGATGGTGGTTATTGATACATAAACAGAATGAAAGGCAGCCTGTACAAATAATGTGATATCATAAGATAAGATTAATTAGTATAGTTGCCGAGGTGCTGACTTTATAATCAAGCTAATTGCTAGCAATCATATGCCCTCAGTAAGAACCTAATTAACACCTTGGTGTAAGAAGGAAAGAAATTTTGTAGTATTTTTGCTTTCCCTGGGCATATTCCATGTACTGGATTGTTGTTGTTCATTACTCACGTCTCATTACTAGATATTATTCTCTAAAACGGTCGATATATTTGAATAACGAAATCTGAAATATTTTTCTTTCTAAAAACACTGATATAGATGAACACTAGACCCGTGAGACTTTGTCAATGCTCGATATTAAATCGCTTAAAGGATTGCAATGTCTGTAACATCACATGATCAAATAACATTAGTTGTGGTACGAGAGTAGTTCAAATAAGCTTGAAGCTTTCATCACAGTCGAGCTGAAATAAATTAGTATAAACTAAACTAAGTATCTATGCTGTGGACTGATAACAGAAAAATAAGAAATACGTATGTAATAAATAGAAAATCTTCGATTATCATGGGAATGATAGTATTGATCTAATGTACCGTAAGGAATTTTAGAATTTCAAACTAATAACATTACAAATAATCTGTCTTTTACATCTTCATAAATTTGAAATAGAAATGTAAGATCCTTACATTTGTACAGTTTCAAAATATACCGTATTCTAAGATCCTTATATTCTAAGAGTTTTAACGTATATTCTAACTAGTAAGAATCGGTTAGAATATTTTTAAAACAGATAAGAAATAAGGAAAGGATCTTGATTTACTGGCCCAACATGCATATTCATAGTGCACAACAATTGGCTTATGATAACCTGCAACTTATATAAACGAACAATATGTACTAATTGCAATGTCGAATTATATCCATGGGAAATATTGTTCTAAGATTATATTTGTAATTTGTTAATTTAAACAATATTTTATTCAACAAATAGCAGGTGATTACAATATATGTTACAAGAAAGCTAATACGTTTTTTTATAAACTTTGTAATTTGTTATGTGCACCACAATTTCAGATTCTATGAACTTTTATTAATTATTTATAAATCTATAATATGCGCGAGCAGATGTTCTTGACTTTGCTTAATCGTTGAAAAAGTTGTCTAGTGTATTTTGTTAATGGATAAACATGTTACATGTATCTTATTCACCGGCTGTCAGTTAAATAGTATTTCAGAATTATCCACAGTCAAATGTGTTTGATGGCTTACTTAACTGTACCTAACAATTTTCTATCAATGAATAATATATGAAAACATTTCTGAAAATACTTGCTGTACCCACAAGCTTTTAGTTTTTCTCCTAGGTCAAATGTATAAATGCATTTTTTTAAATACTTCATCCGCAACATTCAACCTCGCCTAATCCATATTCAAGCCTTGGTACTCTGAAAACTACGAACCTTTTCTACATTGTTAGTACATGTATCCAGTCTGAGTATCATATTCTTATTTGGTTCGATAATATTCTCATCCGGAATCATTATGGTTACTTGTTATATAATGTTAGTAGTAAAACAATGATACGTTTAAATTCAGGACCGGGAACGAAATTACATCACGACGTTCCAATCTTTGAATATACTTAATGTTAAGTTGTAGTTCTTCCAAATGTAATTTTTTATCATATGTTTGACGCCGCGGGATAAAATAAAGTCATTACATAAACATAAAATTAATAATACACTGGTGTAATAAAGCTTTGACGTCGACGTTGGTCAAATGAACTTATTTATGATAGTTAAAGAAAATAGAATTCTTTATGTTTCGGCAGGAAAAGCTGAAATGAGATAAAAGAATATTACATTTGTGACTTTCACATTGAATTTATTCAACTCGTTTAATAAATTTGATAAAATGCTCGCCAGAGCCGCGTATTTTATTATTCAATTCAACTTGTTTCACAAATTTAATGTGAAAGACATTCATGTAATACCCTCTATGTACTGGACTTTGAAAGTGTGGGTCCAAGAACAAGGGTACTTAGTCATGTCTTCCAAGTGATAAATACTAACTTAACAGGCTACTTTTCACGTACCAACGAGAATAGAATAACACATTCTTAATTTTTCTTCTCAAAATATGAAATCACATTATTTGTTTGTCATTTCCTGTACGAAATTTTACGCACGTCAATGGCACGGATTAGAGACGGAAAATGCTCAATTTTTCCAGGCGGAATTCAGTTTTTAAGGTATCTAAATAAAACGAGATTCCGCACGTCATCGGTCAGGAAAATTGACACGGAATATTTAAATTAGCAGGAAAAAATTCCGTGCGGATTCCGTGCGGAGCAGCTTTACGCACGTCATTGGGCAGGAAAATGGGCACGGAATATTTAAATTAGCAGGAAAAAAATTCCGTACGAATTCCTTGCGGAGCAGCTTTACGCAAGTCATTGGGCAGGAAAATAGGCACGGAATATGTAAATGAGACGGAATTCAGAACAAAATTCCGTTTGGATTTCGTGCGGAAGTATTTTACGCACGTCATTTTTCTAGACAATTGGCATGGCCCATAATTATGCTTATTGAACTGACAGTAGGACCTGACCGTGGCCAAGTAGTTAAGTTGCTGGCTTCAAATCACTTGCCTCTCATCGATGTAGGTTCCAGCCTCACTCAGGGCGTATAATTCTTTATATAATATGCTATTTATAATATATTCTAACACGGCAGCCGAATAACCTAAATAAAGGTGGAGCAAAATCTATCTCGAGTTATTTAAGAAATAATTTATAGCAAAGCAGTGCTTTATCACTATTTGTACACGATGGGTGGTTATACGTCGGTCGCAATAATTTCACGAGGGCGTAGCTATAAATTATTTCGATTCTTTGATATGTTTTTTATTGTAAAATTTATATCAAATATGATGGAACTGTTTCATCGCACAAGCATGGCGCCAATAGTAGGTATTTGTTAAAACACGCCAGGACCGGAAACGGTAATACTTCTTGCGGCAGAATTCAGTTCGAGCAAAAATCATTGTGAATTATTCAGCAAAGCGAATAACTAATTTAGTATGAGTATAAATTAAAACATTTGTACAATATGACATTTCGTTTAAAACATGTTATTAAGTAAAATATTTCATGAAATTTGAAAGCGCTATTTCTTGATGTGTACATGGCGCTAAATATCACGCTGACGTGACGTCAACATAACATCGTTGTGATGATTAAAGCATTGTTAGCCATATTAGAATCTGCAATAAACCACTCGCGTACTCCGATCCAGGTGTGTAGCACGGTCGAAAAAAAAATAGTTACCTTTTTTTCTAGAACTGTTGATACTAGAATGTCGTGTTAGAATTGAAATAACAAGTTCCCAAGTGTGATTTATCTTAGAATAACCCTAGTTTTTTGTCCTTATAAATGCGAAACAATATATCACTCAGGCCTACAGGCTTATATATTTTTATGCATTAAAAACTCAAAACACCTGTTATTCTAAGATAAACCACACTTGGGCACTTGTAAGTTCTGCAATCAATGCGGAATGCTGAGTATTGAGCAGAGGAAATCTGCAGCAATTAATCAGAATGTGAAGAAGCTGCGGAAAATTAAGAGAATTTTCATTTCTAAATACGACAAGCTTTAATTAGAATGAAAGTTTGATGACGGACATGGGGTGGTCACAATAGCTTGCCAAAAACATTTCGCTCTAATATGAGCTTATACAATCATATTCCAAAATCTTTAAAATTATGTTTTTTATTCAATTTTAGTTAAATATATTTTCACACACAAGCTCATACAGTGACGCATATTAATGCCTGAAATTTAATTAATTAAAACATTAAATGAATTAAAAATAGGCACAATTATGCAAGTGGACATTAATCTGATGATAAATACAGTAGTCTAAATTTAATTTATCTGAAACACAATCTTATTCTAAGCAAACGTTCCAGCTGTATACACTATCAAACTCGGCAAATGCATTCATGCTGCTTTGTAGAACAAACTTCACATCCTATTAATGTCAGAACAATACGAATACCTCCAATAATTAAGTTGTTGTTATTCGTAAAAATGGTTGCATCACTGTTAACATAATTAATAGATGATCGACAAATTGAACTGAAGTACTAAAAGGGTCAAGTTATTTTCACCTTTTAATTATGATGAAGCTGATACCGGTGGACCTACTTCCGATGATTCACCGTTAATTGTCAGATTTATCTTCTTGCATCATGGCAATAGGTTGCATTTCCACTACTGTCCATGAACACTGGCTCAATCAAACCGTACAATTTCGTCTGAGCTTCCTGTGGATTTCAAATTTTCTATTTAAAAATGTCATTGACAACAAGTTTTCTATTGATCTTTGCTGGATTTATGTCGACATGTGGGAATATATCCAGCACTGTGAGTTATCTGAAAAACAAATAAAATTTACATAATCAAAAGTGTTAAATATTCCTTAGAAAGCATTTTAACAAACAGAGTAAGCCTGAAATTGCAGTTACAGATAAGATCATGTTCAGGGTAAATTTAAACTAAATTTGTAAATTTCAATCGTGCTTAAAATTTTGAGAAGAGTTCAAGACTGGGGAAAAGGGACACTTCCAGTTTAGCGGTCCCCGGTCGGAAATACGTCATGACGTCAGGTTACTTTGGGGCTGCCGCCCTCACACCCCTGTTTTTTCCATTAGTGCTACTGGCCCCATACCAACGCTATGTTATTTTAACAAGAATTTAAACACAATCCTCCTAAAATAGTCAAAATCAGTGGGGACCGCTAAAATGGAATCTACCCGGGGAAAATACTCAAAGTTTTGTAGGGGCTACAGCCTGTATTCAGAGGTAAATTCATTAGTAAACAAAATCAATGTGTACTTTAAAGGAAATTAACTAATAAAAAAAGACCTAATTTATCATATTTTGATTTTTTCTTTTTTCAAAACCCAAATACGTTTGAAAATGGGGAACGAAATGACCAGAAATCGCCAAGCGGGACGAAATGACCAAATCGGGGACGAGTTGACTAGGGGAACGTGTTGACTGCAAATGCGTGGTTCTGGGGCTTTGTTTTTTCCAAAGAAGTCTACCCTTACCTATATTCTTTTGCTTCCGGAATTAAGTAGCAGGATTTCTCAACGATTGAATTGTTTGGTCAGCGTGGTATGCTACTACAGAACCACAATTTGGCACAACATAGTCACAGAAAAACATCTCACAAATTTTAAAGATGGCGCAAAAACTGCAACAGCTTTGGAAACCAATAGAAATACTCGAATCATTTGACCCTCGGTCTTACAATAACCAGTCAAATATGCCAATACAAAAATGGTCTCCTGCGATGGCCGACTTTTGAATAATGCGACAGGAAACCAGCAACTTCCCGTAAAAGCTGATTGGCTGAGGTATCTTCGGTAAACAAACATGGCGGCGCATGGGATTTTATTACCAATCGGGAGACTGTACTTTCTCAATATTTAGGCGTTTTCAATTAAAACTGGCAGTAACATATATGAAGTTTCATTTTAAATGGTATAGTTTTACTGGTCTTGATTGTATTTATATGTAAAGTTGACGCAAGTCCGAAAAAAAAATACACGTAAATGTTGTCTTACGGTTCATTCGTCCCCATTCAGCTCGTTCCCATTTTACAATTGGTCCGACTCTCCATGTAGAAATTTACACATACTGCCTTTAAAACATTGTATTTTATACAATGTGTACAAATTAGTTAAAAACAAATACATTGGCAATTTTTATTGACTATCTTAGCTTTTCTACATGATCATTGTTTGTACATTATTATTTAATGTTCATTTATTTTATATTTGACTTTCAGCAGACTATGAATTTGAAGAATAATTAAAGCTAAGTCATACTCACCAAAGCATTGGCATATCACACATAAGTCTGCTTTTTAAAAAAGAGCTTATGAGATTTATAATTAGATGTGCCCCAACATTTACTCCAAATGTTTTTAATATATCTTGTAATATCTAATTGATTTACAAAAAAGTATTATCTGAAGAAATGCCAGATTGTATGCTTTATTAGATTTTTTTTAAGCGAAAACAAATCCTAAGTCAGACTTTTTTCTTGGGGTCTCCGTGGTTAAGGTCGCTGACTTCAAATCATTTGCCCCTCATCGATGTGGGTTTGAGCCTCACTCCCGGCGTTGAATTATTCATATGAGGAAGCCTTAGCTGGCGTACGGAAGGTTGGTGGTTCTACCCAGGTGCCCGCTCGTGATGAGATAATGCACGAAGGGGCAGCTGGGGTCTTTCTCTGCCATTAAAGCTGGAAGGTCACCATATAACCTATCATGATTTGTCAGTGAGGCGTTAAATCCAATAAACTTTTTTTCTGGATTTAGTTAGAAAATTTCAAAGTCAAACTTTCGCCTCTCACAGCTCTGTTTGTCTTACATGAATTGGTTATGCCTGATATTTTAAGGAATATGCCTGATTTTCTTGCGATTTACGTCCATAAGTAAATTAGCATTACCAGTCCTGCACCTTTACGCCTGGTTCTTGTCAAATAACAATCCATTATCGTCACGGCCTGGTTTATGCTTCAAAACCAAGTGTAGTATGTCTCATTATTTCATAAAGGCCACTGGGTCTGATTTAAAAATGATTTGTTGGAGAAAAAATGGATCTTGGAGTAAAATCAATTGAAATATGCCTCTTCTTTGGAGCCTTTCACACAGCACCCATTTGATAAAAACAGCACAATTGCAACAACATCTACACCACACATCAAAAGAAAGTATACGCATTAGAAAAAAACTAGCCTTAAATTACAAGGTATATCTAAATTTTTAGAGAGATCTGTGATATCTAAACAAAGAAAAATATTCAAGTGACAATTTTTTAAATCTTGCTAGCCAGATTTTACAATAATTTACAAATGGTCCTTGTGTGACCCTCTACCAAGATTGTTCAAAACAATTTCATTAGTTAGCATTAACTAGTCAAATTTATGTCACATTTTTTTTAATTTCTGAAAGAAAATTAATGAAACTCTTTTCATTTCTAATTAAGGTATTAGATCACTAATAGAGAACCTCCGTTTTGAAGAGTATTTAATTCCTACCATAAACCTACTTTTACTTCAATTCTTAGGGGGGGGTAGGTTCAAGCCCTACTGGGACCAAATTTTTTTTTCTTAATTTTCCTTTTTTACTAGTATGTTTTTACTTCTTTCAAGACTTATTATTGATGTTTTCTACAAAAATGGAAAAAGATGAATCTTATAAGCGATTTTTTGGTGTTCAAAGAGAATTTACTACTTAAACAGAAGGGGTAGAGTTACACATCTTTAAAAATACTGAGTTACGCACGGTGAAAGTTCTCTATTTTGCTTTCACTCTTAGATTATATATTGTGGAAGAAATTTAGGTAGGTTTTACGTCTTTCCTAAGGTTATTTTTAAATGGAGTAAGCAAAATTCAAAACAGAAACACATCATTTGACCATATTTTTTAAGTATGAATTCTGTCTCATTAAATCTGTTTACTTGAGGCACCATAGAAAAAATAATATTAACATTTTTGCTTTGTGTTTTATAATTGGTTACCAATAGTTTGATGTTTCTTCTATTGAAATTAATGGTAAAATGAGTTCTCTGCAAACGTTTTGGATAGTGGCTATCACTTTGAAATTTATCTCTACTTGAGCTTGAGGAGATACCATAAGTTATTCAAAATTTATAAAAAACGGCACGGTAAAAGTTGTTTAAAATTTGCAAAATAGTGCAAAACAAGGTTACCTTTCAGAATATACCAAGCAAGGGCCATTTTGTAAACATTACTATTAGTGACCTAATACCTTAAAGAGGTCCGCCAACATTTACTGCAAAAATATCTTGTAATATTTAATTTATTTAAAAGAAAAACCAGAAAAAGTCAAATTTACCACTAAGTTTTTTCAAGGTATAATGTCCCTATCATATGAAATAGTCAAGGGTCAAAATTTCCGCAACTGAAAATGTCTAAGTAGCAGTAAAACTTCTCCGCATTATGAAATTGTTAGAGTCAGAATTTCCGCAACTGAGAAATGTAGTGTCATTATTTTGCATGTTTTCCGTAAAAACAAATATCATTTTCTGCAGAAACTGAAGGTGTGCGGAAATCTGAGCTAAGTGCGATCAAATATAGACTAAAACTTTACTAGATTTCAAAGTAATGTTTTTCATCATTCCTTTGTATCCATACTTCGTTTTACTCTTGTTTTGGGGCTTGTAGGAGTGTAAAAATTTCTAAGTGGAAAAAGTCCGTGTTGTAAAAATTACTAAGCGCCAAAATTCCGCCTACAAAATTTGACTAAGTCGAAAAAGTCCGTGTCTACCAAAATGACGTGTGGGTTGCAGCAGAAAATAATGAGGTTCACACGGAAACTAAATTTATCCGCACGGAAAAATGAAAGTCTCCGTACGGACTCCAGAAAAAATCCGTTGTCCGTGTCAATTTCAACGGAATACTGCAATTCCTGCTCAATTCCTGCCCAATGACGTGCCTTTTCCAGGCGGATTCCGTCTGGAATTTTCGTACAGGTTATTACAAGCAAGCTGATATCACAAACATGTATTCAAAAAGACATTAATTACTAAACGTGGTTCTATCATAGCATTCTTAGAGGACCCGCTTGTTAATTGTTTTTCTACAATATACAGATTCACTGCTCGGAATTTGCCCGAAATATCGCTCTTTTTGAGCCAGGTAACCTCAAGGGCATGCATATTAATAAATGATTATTAGTTACATGCATTCTGCTCTGTGGCAGAAAAAAAATCAGCACGATAGTAAGCATGATTTAGATAATGATCTGTAGACTGTTTATGATAAGGAGAACAAATTTCTTTTATATGAGTTTGCAATAGAAAATTATTTGTTTTTATAAGATAGTAAAGTAGATAAACATTTTTCTTTTTAAAACAGTTTTATTTTCCATTTTAGTATGATAATAAAAATATTATTAAGAACTGAGTAATAAATTGAAACAAAGTTTTATCTACATAGAAATGATTTAAAAAACTATTTATTAGAAAACAATTGGTTAATGCCTAGATAAAGAAAAGACTTATTCTTAAGCATGAAATGCATGAATACATGTAGTTAATATAAGAAGACACATTTTTTAAAATGAAAAATGATAAGAATTTCTTATAAGAATTTCATTTCAATTGCTAAAAGTAAGATATGTGACATGTGTATGGCATCGATAAATACATATAAAATATTACAAATTTTAAACACCCGGACCTATATGTCACCTTTCATAAATATTCAACATTATTTACTTTATACTAATTTGTTTTAGCTCGATTGTGATGAAAGCTTCAAGCTTATTTGAACCACTTTTGAGTCCGCTTCTGGAAAAACCAGTACTGGTGTCATATGAGAAATCATGGTCGTGACCCTAGTGGGGCTCGAACCCACGACCCTGGATTGAGAGGCCGACACATTATGCACTAGATCATCGCTCCCCTTTTTGTTAACTGAAAACATGATTTCACTGATACACACTACTTAACAAAATTTACAATAGTGAGCAAGGGCATTTCAAATTAAAGTGCTTAAATAATTGTTAGTTATTTCGTATTCTATATTATCTGATGAAGAATGTAATGATATCTGTTAAGAAAGCAGGGTATAAATGTTCTTTTAACATGATATTTTGGTACACCCTGAAAACAGCTTTGTAAGTTTAGCGAAGAGTATTACAATATATTCTAATTATTCTCCAGTTAAAAGTTTTAAAATGATGTACTTTATGCTGTACTTTAGGATTACAAACTTAGTAAATAATGTACAATTAATCATGCCACTCGTTGAATACATTACGAGAATACTGTATTAATTTACACCCTCTTCTTAGAATACAAAATAATAAACAAGACAACATAAACAAGAATAGTCAATTGCATTGCAGAATTTTGTTAACTGAAAAGTGCGTTGTGTAATACTACAGAATAATTAAACCTGAGGTATAAAATCAAGGTAACAGAAAATCAACTTATATAGAGCAAAAAATTATATCTTGTCACTTTGCAATAATTTTGAAATATTTTCAATCTCAAAATATGTTTATATTAAATTAGTTTTGGCCGTGTGATTTTTATATAAAGTCTAATCTTTTTCATTCGCTGATGGTGGTTATTGATACATAAACAGAATAAAGGCCAGCCTGACAATAATGTGATATCATAAGATAAGATTTAATTGTATAGTTGCCGAGGTGCTGACTTTATAATCTACTAATTGCTAGCAATCATATGCCTCAGTAAGAACCTAATTAAAACCTTGGTGTAAGAGGAAAGAAATTTTGTAGTATTTTTGCTTTCCCTGGGCATATTCCATGTACTGGATTGTTGTTGTTCATTACTCACGTCTCATTACTAGGTATTATACTCTAAAACGGTCGATATATTTGAATAACGAAATCTGAAATAATTTTTTTTCTAAAAACACTGATATAGATGAACACTAGACCCGTGAGACTTTGTCAATGCTCGATATTTAATCGCTTAAAGGATTGCAATGTCTGTAACATCACATGATCAAATAACATTAGTTGTGGTTCTGTATTCAATTTAAAGACAAGTTACGTCTTATATTCTATGCAATTTATTAGAATTAATGAATCTTAAATTTCCCTTTTCCCCCAAGGACTTGATTTGCCTTTTAGCTAATTTTTAAAAGCGCTAGACCTTGCAATGCCTTTATTTAAGCCTACGAAAAAATAGTAGACTAATCAGTATTATTGTAACTATTGCCTGTTTAAATGTCGTTGGATTAAGCCTTCAATATTACAATAAGTCACACCAGTTGCACTTGCGTAATCAAATAAGCCAAAGTAGAGCTAGTGCTTGTTTGACTAAGCCGTTTACAAATGACATATATCGCAGCGCAGGTTTTACTCTACTCTGCTTAAAGCGACAGAAATGACACTCATTTTCTTGTAAGTTATGTTGGTTTCTTCAGTATTATTAACTTACTTAAAAATCATTTTCTTTCTTATGTGTAAATCATGTGTATTAATACAATGGTGCTAAAGGATAAACAGTAGGCCTCTGAGCAGTCTTTCTTTCTTTAATATGACAAATATGTGATAGTTACGCGAACAGAACAATAAACCATATTCACTTCAATGTTACGCACTGTTTTCCAAGTTCCAGAGTAATACAAACAAATAAATTATAAAAATGAAACAAAACATAGCAAAATCCAAAAATATCACCTGTATTGCCAGGTAAAACGCAAATGGCCGTATGTCATATCAAACAGTTTATTCACACGTATAGTCAAACGTGCATATTTTATTTTATACTAAATTGTTGTAACACTGTGCGTAAACGTCCATATAGAATAAAAAAGTCACGTCATCATATATTTGGCCAGGGTTCTGCCCGTTCGGTAGATGTATATTTTTTTGTAATGATCATCAATATATGCATATATTTGATTATTTATTCGTTCCTGATGGAAACAAAACATTAATGTTCCACTTTGTATTAGTTCGACCAGATGTAAACACTTTGTATTAGTTCGACCAGATGTAAACATCATTTTTTGTTTTACCAATATACTCTAAATCGCTCTTAAGAGAAACGGACATATTTTTCAAAAGCATGTCCAGTATTTTGTTTCTCTTAGACAACCGCTATCATAATCAGAGTATATTAGTAATACACCCGAAGGAAATTACCCCCATCTTGAGGGTAAGTTTATAAGACTTTTTATCATTACAAATGATATGATTAGTTTGATACTAAGCTCTAAGGAAATCGCCCCATCTTGATGATAAGCTTACGAGATTTTACTTTCATGACAATTTATATTATTACCTTCATGTTACACCCATAGGGAATTACTTCAGCTAGACTGGTAGCTTATGGGGCTTTATTTCCGTGGCAAACAATATTCCAAAAAACTTTCTCTGATGTGTTTATGAAACTTACTTGCATTAGAAAAAAAAATCTGACTGTATCAATTATTTGGTAGTGTCCAGGACAGTAGCAGTTCTTAACATATACACTGTAGAGATAAGACTTTTTTCGACAAAAGTACATCAAAATTCCATGTATAATCAGTGTTATATCCAATGGTAGCCATACAGGATATAATTTATTGTTATCATTTTTATAATACGCCATTTCTACGTAAGCATGTGTTTAAAGATTTTATTCTGTGTTACTCAGTGATTTATAAATATTCACTGAGCATAGTTATTTTCCTGTGAAATAAATTATAGTAGACAAAATGTTTATATTTCTGATACTCATTGCAGAAACGATTAACTTATACGTGAAACTAAATACGGATGATTTGTTTATATCATTAAAACTTGGAGCATATTTAAAACACTGTGTATCTAATCCCTTAAAGCGTTACAAAATTAACTTATTTAATAAACGTCTTTTACGTCTGGCGATCAATTATCATCACTAACTTATTTTCAGTTTCTGTCAGTTTTAAGGGAAAATGCACTTGATATTTGATACAATGATTTAATGTTAAATTAAACTCCAGAATTGCTAATTTCCCCCGGGGTCGCGATGCCGCGTCTAATTGCGCTTGATTTGATGTCAGAATTTGCATATTACAAAATTGTAATAAAACGTGGTAACTATTCAGCAGACTGACAAATACTGCAAGTTGTAATATTCTAACCAATCATTGATCTCACACTTATTCACAATAAGCCAACTGCCTTAAGAAGATTGACTGAATACACCATTTAGCAAAGTCTTACTTAAGTGAGATTCCTTCGGAAATCAAATTTATTTTCTAACAGTCTGATTCCAAAGTAGTTCCCTTTGTTAACTCCTAAAAGTGTCATTTTCATTGTTTTATGATTATTTACTTTATATATGTTCAAGTGTAGTTTCTGTCAAAATACTATCAATACTGATAATAAAATACATTTATTAGAATTTCAGGAAATCTACCGCAGCGAGTAAAAAGTGCTCGCTTAAGCTTTGTCTGACAAAATCGAATTATGTTTTTAACCTGTCTCAATGTTAATATGACAAATTTTGAGTAACTCACGACAATAGTTCCATCTTTTAAGGCGTTCATCTGAAGCACTTGTGCTTTCAGTCAAGAATATCGCTAGAGTTTTGCTCTTTAAAAGTGGCAGCCCATTGAGGGAGAACTAGATGCATGCTTCCACAGAAACTTTTTGGGCGCTTTATTTGAGAAAGTAACATCGAGGTAAAGAACACAGAAAGCACTTCTTCGGTGTGTCTCAATGTAGCTAAGCCACATATTATAATAATTAACTTATGTCTGGCACTAGATCTAACTGATTAGTCATGTAAATGATTATTAAAAAATCAGTTTCAACTCGTATTAAAAGACATGTATTACTTATAACATATTCTAACACATATTATGTAAGTCAATAGATATTCAAAGGCAGCTACACTGGTCTTATTTCATTGCTGTGCAGTGCAAATACAGGGCTTATGGTGGGTGTTTATTTCGGTTTTGGTTGTGATAACATACACCTGCCCGTAAAATAATAAAAACATTTCAGACATTACGTAACAAAATAATAAATTGTGAGAATCGTCAAGAAACGCCGTCAACAATCAAGATTATTTGCAAGTTCATAAACATACAAGTAACATTTAATGTACATTTGATTTTGAACAGACATGTTTTAATCACAAATAACTTAAACGCAAGCCTCGCGCCGCATCGGCGATAGAATAATTATATTCCATCAAGGCATGCTGTAATTGCTCAACTGTTTATTCCGAATGCATCAGACTTAGTTCTTCATATATTTTCAGGCCAGCACTCATCTTTATGACCACACGGTATAGACATAAAATGGCCTTAAAGTCACGTTTATAACCTAACAAGATATTATATATTACCCAAGTTCTTTAGATTCTAGACTGATATCGGTATCATTGAACCAAGGAAAACTCATTACGATAAATACGAGTAGAAGATATATCAGAACTAAAGAGACAAATTTTCAGTTGTCGTACACCTTGGCATCTTAAACAAATACAAATAATTTCTAAATTTTTTAAATTCTAAGTAATTTAAGAATAATATTTCAAAACGATTGCGCACAAAATATTTTCCAAGAATGTACGACATATTATCGTGTGCGTTTAGCATATTACATTAAGCTCTCATCTTAATATCTAAAGGATCAATAAATATTCACTTTCAGCGAAATGTATTATATATGTTATCAAAATGAAAAAGAAATAAATGGCATTTGGCACAGAGAGAAAACACCACAATATTCTGAAAAGTCAATAAACGAACACTTCTGTCATGTTATTATATGTAGCAACCCTTCTTCCTTATTAAACCTGATATATTATGTATCGATCATAATGTATGAAAGCCACAAAGTTTAAACATACTGCTAAAAGGCGACTGACCGTCCTTAAACAATGTATTGAATAGGGAATACAATCTGTAATTATCAGCAATGGAAATACAGCGAACGGTAATTAAATATTAATGAATTTCTCAATTAAAGTTTGAATAAAAGTGCCAGTCATATCCATCATGGGTAATTCAGCGCTAATTAAGTACCCAATGTGGCTGTGGCGATTTTTGTCAGTCGTTTGCATGTCTGGGAGGTAGAACCTCTTATTCATTAAGTTGTATATATAGATAAAACTTTAATTTTTCTTAACAATATTGTTTCTGAATTACAGTGTAAACAAAAGCACACACATAACACCGCTTTCACCCATAAACATTGTAAACAAAACCACACACAAAACACCGCTTTCATCCATAAACATTGTAAACAAAACCACACACAAAATACCGCTTTCACCCATAAACAGTGTAAACAAAACCACACACATAACACCGCTTTCACCCATAAACATTGTAAACAAAACCACACAAAAAACACCGCTTTCACCCATAAACACAGTAAACAAAACCACACACAAAACACCGCTTTCGCCCATAAACACTGTAAACAAAACCACACAAAAAACACCGCTTTAACCCATAAACATTGTAAACAAAGCCACACACAAAACACCGCTTTCATCCATAAACACTGTAAACAAAACCACACACAAAATACCGCTTTCACCCATAAACATTGTAAACAAAACCACACACAAAACACCGCTTTCACCCATAAACATTGTAAACAAAACCACACACAAAACACCGATTTCACCCATAAACATTGTGTAACAATATTTTGGTACTTACCTATTATCAAACAGGTCTAACGTAAACTTAAGGTCATCAAATGTAAAAAAATAACGTTAATTTCATAATTATGTTTTTCACATTCATGCCACAAAATGGTTTAAGTGATATGATTAGTTCTTTAAATTTGGCTTATTCTGCTAGACGTCTGGTCTTTTTTTTTATTATTATATTTTTATATTCAATTTTATATGACTAAAAAAACAAGACGAATGTTAAATACAACATAACGTATATGCATGTCGATTGACAATACCACTATTATATAGATTGGAAGATAAGCGTTCCTTGCTGTTACGACCCGGAATCAAACTGTTTGATTCTTTTAACAAATTCACGCAAGCTTACAAATGTTTTGAAACAAACTGTTAAATCTGTACATAGTAAGGGTAATAAAATGTTGCCTGGGAAAACTTTACTAAGTCTTACTGGTTTGTTTACCTTACTTTGAAATGATATTATTTTGGATGCCACCAGTATGCCACTTAATGTACATTCTAACGCAACACCTACGTTTCTGCAAATACTTTTGAAATTATTTTATTAAAACATTTAAAATGTTACACACATTTAGAAAACTATATTGTTATTTAGTTTTGAAAGATTTTTCATTAACTATTCAACTACTACTACATTTTTCACGCTATCGCCTTGTTTTAATTAACACAAACTGAGAACTTTTTGCTGGTACAGCAATCGTGCATTTATTTGAATCCTACATGATTATGGGCATATCTCCAAATTGATATAGGCGCTGTTGGAACCAGGTAGAACTTAACTTTAAAATTTATTTCGTACTATAATTGGGATGCAGAAAAGATGAAATAAATTTGAAAAAGGGTGGAACAATGGTGCTGGGATAACTGTCTAGAAGTGTTATATAGTCAGTGTTCTGTAAATGTTACATCGTAGACATTCGTTGATAGCTTTTCTCCCCAATCAAAGCATTGTCTGTAATATGAAAGATACTGAATAAGATTTCGTTGACAACATTAAGTAGAAAGCTTTAACATACGTGCATATAAATACCTTTTATAAATACAACAGTGACTTGAAGATGAATAGGAGTATATAGTTGATCTACAACACGTCAATATAGATATGTGCAGCTACATTAAGATTAATTGCTATAATTTGTAACTCTCATGTAACAAATGTTAGTAATTCTTACTATTTTTATTTAAATCATAAAACTAAAGTCAATCCGTTGAAATTGTACTGTCACATGTGAATATTTAGCATTTACTTCACATTGGCTCATTATAGATGTACCTGTATTTAATTCCCTGAAACTAGATCTAGTACTAGTAGATCTTAATGTAGTTTTTCGACGTAGCTGTCTAAGCCAACTTTTGACCTACTTAAAGAACCAATAAAACTTATCAATTTATAATTCTTCAACCAATACAAACATGCATACTTTTAATTGGTTGAAATTAATACACTGTTAATGTACTGTTTCACAAAACGTTTCATTATAATTATATCAAGTATTACATAGATACAGCAGATACTGTCTATAATGAAGGTTATCGGAGAAGCAGAAAAGATCACTGTAGGCAGAAGGTATTATTACACGTAATATTGGAGTTTTACTTTACTTGAATGACGATTGGTTTTTAGTACAAGAACCTTGGAACTCCAAATTATTTATGTGTAGTGTAGTTGACGGTAGTGGTGACTTCGGCTATCTCCGTAAACGCGGATTGATATGACTTTGAATTTCAAAATGCAACCATTTCCTGGTAAGCATCATAATTTTGTTTTCCTTATGTAAATAACACAATCCCCACCAACGTCGATTATCTTTTTTATAGATATTTCTTGTTCATCATTTGTGAAATGTACGCATTGAAATTTTTTTTTCCGAATAATAAAACAATTTCACATTGCTCTACATTTGAAACAAATAGTTCTTATACTCGGAGAAAAGCTGTCAGCCTCGACTCCACCTCGGTTAAAACTATTCTCATCATTTGACTAAATTTACTATCAATTTAAAAGCAATATGTTATTTATGTGTAACTGTTTTTGCTGTTTTACTTCTAAAATTAATGTTTAGTTTTTGATATTTTTATCAAATGTGCATGTATTATCTGAGTCATGTTTATGGCAAGAAATTGATGTAAAGGCCCAAATTTCATATTTATAACATACAGTATTTGGTTTGATAACCTGCATCCTTTTCAATGGAAAGATGTACGAAATGGCATATCGCATTACATCCCGAGGAAATACCTTAAATTCTGTAGTTATATTTTTCTGTGCACGACAGTAGTCGTTTTAAATTCTGCGAAATTTTATCAATTATTTATAAATCTATAATGTGCGCGAACAGATGCTCTTGTTCTTGCTAAATTGTTACATGTAGTTGTCTGCTATTGTAGTGTTCAAAAAGGAACACTTCACGTTTTATTTTTTCTATTTCTTCTCCTATTGCTTTATAATTTTCATTAAGTTTAAGAATTACTTCAGCTAAATCATCAACTCGTTTTGTTGTAGCAACATTAGAAGCAGACAAATTGTCAACAGTATTTTTTTGTTCTGGCTAATCGTGTTTCTTGTTTTAAAAAAAAACATTTTTTACTTTTGTAATTTCTTCAGCATTAGTGGTAATTGCTTTAGCATTAGAGGTAATTGATTCTCATTGTTTAAGTTTAACTGATTTTTCAACTACAAAGTCCAGATCATTTTCAATTTTTTCAATTTTAGCATTAAGCTGCGCTATATCCTTTTTTAATAGACCTGTAAGTGTAATTAATTCCGCGTACTTTAAATTGTGACGTGTGTCGACAGTACTAACCAAGTCCCGAAGTTGTTTATCAATTTTTTCTAAGTTAGAATTAAACTCTTTTCTAAGGTTAGTTAATGTTGTATCATGGTGATCACCTCTTTGTGAAGCTGCCTGTTCAAGTTCAGATTTATATTCTGCAAGTTTATTTGAAAATGTGTCAAGTAAATCTTGATTCTTTTTTGTAAGGTCAGTATTTAGTTTATTTATTTCTGTTTTGATTTCTTACTAATACATATTTTGTAACTTTTTCTCAGCTTCAGTAATCTTGTCTTTTAGTTCTTCATGTTTAATCATACTATCTCTTAATTTCTGAGTTTGCTCATGTAAAATTTTTTAATTAACCCGAAATACTTCTTTCAACTGACTATCTGTCAAATTTAATTTCTTTTCAAGTTCTTCCATTGCATCAGACATAGCTTTCATTTCTTTTTCAATTTTATACTGTAACTCAACCATTAATGTTTCATTGATTTTTAAGTCTTTTGTTAATTCTTCAATATTCTTTACTTCTGCTTCTAGTATCTGTTTAATAGATTTGATGTCTTCAAGATTATAGTCTTCTATTACACTTTGAATTTTTTTAAACACAAACCGTCTTGAAACTGCATCACTGGGTTTATCTGGATTTCCTAGGTTGATTATTTCATTACCTCCCATATCTAATGGTCTGTTCATAGTGTTATCAAGTTCCTTATTTTTATGAAGAACGAGTCCATGGCCTTTTTAAGCTTTTTTTGAATTGTTTTTAGTGGCATAATCACTTAATCAATATCAAATTTAACTTTACTTATACTGTCGGGTTCACTTATTGTTTTACTATCATTAAAAACTCCCTTTTTATAATTATTATACAATTCCCGTAAAGTTTTTTCTTAAAAACTTCCTTGGTTTGTCAACATATAAGAAATCATATTTTTGTTTTGTTGCATTAGCAAAAGAATCGTAATCTATATTTTGTTCATTACAAATCATATTATTTTCCTTTTTACCTGGACTTTCAAATAAAATATAATATGAACAGTTAATTCGAATATCTTTTGGTGTTTTATAGTAAAAAACAAAGACAAATATCAAACAGGGAATGCCACGCACCAAAAACGCAGCCTCCTCAAAACGAAACCCATAGCACGCAGACGCATGCACCACACACACACACACAGCCAACACATTAGGACAAAACGAACAAACAAAGGAACACACACACACACAAAAGGCCAACACATCAGGACAAAACGAACAAACAAAGGAACACAGTGGGGCACCGCCTTGGAACGGTCAGTGGCAAAAACACCACTGGGGAGCTTAGTAAGACTGACTTAAATAAATAACAGACCAGTTTTTGTGACGTCCTTGAATGAAATTATTTTGTTATTTTTGTTATAATTTATCATAATATATAAGAGGTTGTCGAAGCATATGCATTATTTTTTTGTTTTTCCTGATCCGGAAGATCCGCATATTAACATTCTAAAACATGAATCTGGCATAAAAGGATAAAATTGCTTAAAGTTATTAGATATATCGTTTTTTGTATCATAATTAGGAATTTCCATTACATTATCTTACATTATCTTACATTATGATATAAATGCAATCAAAACTTAATGAAAAAAGAATAAGAAAAAACTTAGTCGGACAAAAGGTAAAAGCTAAGAGAGATGAAATAATGAGAAAAAATATCAGAAAAGCTACCGGTCGGGAAATGTATACTGAAATTTATAAACCAATTACAGAAGGAATAGAAAGTCAAAAAGAAAAATTATCAAGACAATTAAAAGCATTACCTGGAATCGAAGAGCAATTAGAGTCACTCGGTGATGAAATAAAAGACATACAAACATATCAAGGTTTACCACAGTTATTTCAAGAACCGCAACCAATTACAGGGTCTCCTGGGGAAGTTGAAAAATCCAAAAGACAACAAAAATATATATCAGTAGATTGGGGGGATGAACCTGTTAGATGGATATCTGGAGATAAATTAAAAGAATTAGAAGATTATGGAAGAGAAAAGATGGGAATAACCGAAAAACCGGTTCCGACAATTGATATAATAAAAGAATCTTTACCATACGAAACAACTGAAGAATCAGAAGAAGAATTGGATGTAAGACCAAAAGAATTTAAAGTTAATTATGATAAAGGTATTAATTAAGAACTTTTAGATGCAGAAGAATATAACACACCACAAGAAGTGCTTAACTTTTTTCACAGTAAATCTAAAAATCCTGATAAAAAATGACTAGGAAAGAAGTAGAGTATATCATAGAAAATGTATCAAAGGATATTATAAAATTAGGTCAAGATTCTGGCGCAATAACCAGAACGAAAAAACCCAAAGAACTCGATTTGAAGCAAAAGGAAACAACTGTAGCCAAGTCAGATAATTATAAAAAATATTGAGAAGTGCTCAATGATATTCTTAAGCAAAAAAAAAGTATATGGGAAAAGGAATAAAGTTTCACAATCGAAAACAATGTTTTCTTAAAAAACCAAAGGTTCTGAATCTATATAAAGTTTCATCAAATGGACAATATGGTAATTTATTGATTGATCTTAATAAACTTTATGGTCAAAATAAACTGATTGCTGAGGATCGAACAACTGAAAAAGAAGTTATTAACGTTAAGGTAGATAATGATTTAATTGATTTAATTAATGAAAGATATAACAATAATAAAAAACATTCAATACTTTCTCGAAAAATATTTTAAGAATTAACAGAAAAATCAGGATTACCTATCAATAAAAGATCTATGAAATTTAAAAAAGTAATTAGGGGATAAGGTTATGACGTTTGTCCATGTAATCCAGAAGAATTTCTTAATGACGTGGAGCTTATTTGTGGTAATATTGAAGCTGGAAATAATAATGAAAAACTAAAAAATGAAGGTATTAACATAATTGATGAACTATTAAAAAAGAATAAATTGTTACCAGAACAACATGAAATGCTATATAAAAATATTTTTCTTGAATATAAATGGAACAAAAAATAGTGTTAAGTTCTGAAGCAGTTAAAAACGATGATAAAATACTCCAAGCGATTTTACATTCAGATTCAGTCGTCCTTTAATTTTAGATAAAAATAAAACTTCTTGTTGGTTTGGATAGTATTAACACTATGACTTACTCTTGGCATAATATTAATGATGAATACGATAATAAAAGAATTCGTTATAATAATGGTAAAGAATGAAAAGATATCATATTTACACGTGGTTCTTACAGTTATACGGACATCAATAATTATATCGAAGAAACATTAATAAGTAATAATGATTTTGAATTTAGTGAATCAAAAATTGCTCCAATAAGTTTGGAATTTGATTTAAGTAGTTTTAAAATCCTAATTTCAGTTCATAATAATTTTATGTTGGATTTAAGAATATCAAATTTTCATACATTGCTTGGATTTGAGAACAAAGCTTTGAGAAATACCGAATGGGGAACTACAGCACCAAATATAACTAACTCTGTAGATACAATTTACATTCATTGTGATCTTATTGATAATTCACTTGTTGATGGTAATTTTAGTGATATTATCTATGCTTTAAGTACTGCAGATTTAACAAGAGCTTATCCATTTACAACCGCAAAGAGTTGGATATTCTGATATTGACAAAAATATTATCAATTCAATTAGAAGATATACATTATATATATTACAGATGTGTTTGGTAGAATAATCAATTTTAATGAAGTTGAAATAAGTTTTACACTAATTTTGAAAGAAGATATAAACATATAATGTATAAAAAAAAGTTTATGACAAAAATAAAGGAATATTTATTTATGTTGGTCCTTGGAACGGAGAAGAAATTATACAAGGCTCAGGTATCTTTGACACTTTAACAAATTTGTTTTCATCGTCTGTTCACCTTCAATTGGTAGTGCTGGAAAAAAGCTCTGGAAACTGCAGGAAAAACTGCGCTTGAAAGTAGAACAAAAAAGATTGGAACGAAGTCGGGAATTTAGCTGCTAATAAAATACAGAAAAAATCAAAAGTTTTAAAAAGGCTGTAACACCTGCTGTTGGTAATTTAATTGCTAAGGAATTACAAAAAACAAATTCAAGTAATGAGGAGGATATTGATATAATAATAAATAAAATATTGTCGGGATCTTGAACGCGTAAACGTATTAATAGATTAATTTATAAAAAAAATAAAAATATATATAATAAACATGTTTAGAACAAAACAGTATTGTGAAAGATACGAACTAACTCATATTCAATTAGATACACCTTTAATATCCGCCCTGGGAAATAATGTTAAACAGCAAAAAAGTGGATATCATTTTACAATTAATGATAGAAGTTCATATTTTGATTGGTTTAATGAGTTTTAAAGTTAATAAACTTGCTAATGGTAATAATTATGCTGATGGAGATCAAATTGCTTTCATTAATAATGCAGCTTCAATAATTGATCAGCTAATAGTTAAACAAAATGAAAATATTGTCTATGATTGTAACAATTTATATAACGTAATAAATGTAAAACAATTAGTTGAACTATCTAAGGATTATGCGAATCAACTGGAACAAATGAATTTATTTATTTAGATAAAAATGCTGTTGCTGAAAGCAGGAAAGACCAAGATACATATAATTCAGGTTTTGCTGCTAGGAAGTTATCAATCCAGGATGGTAATAATGTAAATGCTAAAATTCCGTTAAATTATTATTAATTTTTTCAGGGTTTGGAACAAAACATGTTACCCCCAAGTCAAATACAAATAACACTCCAATTAACAAATGATGATGAGTTAATTTACAGAGCTAATGCTGCCGATGCAGGTAGGGTAATTCTAACTGATTCAATTGTGTGGGTTCCACGTTTAATTTTCAATGATTATGGACTTAATTTAATTTCTGAAAGATATACGAAAGCAAGGTGGAAATACCTCCGAGAAATGATAAAACAGTCAACAGATACACAACAAAATAATATTACTTTTAGAATAACTGCTGGTGTAACAAAACGTGAACTTGTGTTTGTTTATTTACAACGACCTGATAAAAGTAATTCACAAGAACATAATCCACATTTATTAGATACATTTAGAATTAATGTAGCAAATAATAATTGCAGGTTGGAATCTAGCCGTCTTGAAGTTGATAATGGTGTTTTTTTATCCTGAAACGGAATATACAAGTATATCAAGAATTTACGACGATCTTATTAAATATTCTTATAAACAAATTAATAAAACTACGGAAGTCTCTTAAATGTTAAACATTTTCAAAGTTTGTTTGGATTTGTTCATTTTAACTTAGAATTTAAAAAGGAAGGAATTGCAGAAGATCCTAAGCAGATAACATTAACAGTTAAATTAAATATTCCGCCAGCAGCTAATATCCGTTTCTACGCAATTGTATTGTATGAAGAAACAGTTGAAATAAATACTGTTAGAAATGAACTTGTTATTGTTTAAATAAGATATATATAAAATATATAATGACATCAAATAATATTGAATATAATGTAAATTTAACAGACGGACAGAAAAACAAATTGGCAAAAGCTTACAATGATAAAATCCTATATACTTTTAGATTGAAATATGAACAATTGCGTGGAAACTTTCCTTTACTTTTAACAAAAACACAAATTAATCAAATTGAAAAGTCTATTAGGAATAAGAAGGGATAAGAAATTACAATTTCAAAAAATAACAAATGTCCAGTCAAGGCCAAAATGGCGGATTTTTGTGAGTTTTGGCTGGTCTGCTAGGTCGAACAGTACTTCCGGTAGCTGCAAAAATAGCTCCAAAAATATTAGGACCGTTAGGCGTTGCTTTGTCTGGACTTGCCAGTACTGGTGTCAGTAAGTTTCTTGGAAATGGTATGATTTCGGTAGCTAATAATAAGAGAAACCCGTCGTTTATATGACTGAAAAATTATTGAAAAAGACGTTAAACCCGAACACACAAACACACAATAAGAGAAACATTATATCGCCATATCTTACACCTAATCAAAGAAAACAATTAATTGGGACTGGTGTAATTAAATTAACACAAAAACAAAAACAAGATGGTGGATTCTTAGGTATGTTGGCTGCTAGTCCCGAAGTACCTTTGATAACATCCCTTCTTAGTGGAAAAGGTATACAAATTAATTCTCAACGGAGACCTTACAGACGAATTCCTATTGTAAAAATATATATAATTTATACACAAACCAATATCTAATATATAATTTATACACAAACCAATATCTAACTTTGAAATTGAGCCCGCCCGCTTAGCTCAGTAGGTAAGAGCGTTGGTCTACGGATCGCGGGGTCGCGAGTTCGATCCTCGGGCGGGGCGTATGTTCTCCGTGACTATTTGATAAACGACATTGTGTCTGAAATCATTAGTCCTCCACCTCTGATTCATGTGGGGAAGTTGGCAGTTACTTGCGGAGAACAGTTTTGTACTGGTACAGAATCCAGGAACACTGGTTAGGTTAACTGCCCGCCGTTATATAACTGAAATACTGTTGAAAAACGGCGTTAAACCCAAAACAAACAAACAAAACAAAACTTTGAAATTGAACAATGTGTAAAACAATTAAAAATTAAAAACTTTAGGGGTGTATTTAGTAGAAATAATTTACCAAAAACAAAAGGACCAAAGACAAAGTCTTCGGAAAGTTACACTTTACCAAAGGTCGAATGTGGAACAATCAATTTGGACGACTCTGTTGGACCTGGAACACATTAGGTTTGTTATGTAAATAAAATATACTTTGACCCATTCGGTTTACCACCACCAAAAGAAGTAATTAATTATATTCCGGATGTAAAATACAATAACATACAATATCAAGACAAAACAAGTGTATTATGCGGTTACTATTGTTTACTTTTCATTAAAATGTTACAAGTCAAAGTACTGTTGTATGATTTACTGTACAAAATACTAAATATTCATAATCAAAGAAAAAATGAACAAACAATTATGAATTATTTTCATCAATAAGGACAAAACTATTGTAAATTGTTTTTCAGTGTGGAGTTTAAAGTTTTCTTCCGGGTTTTTAATGAAATATATTTTAAATAAAAATATATTTTCATTTTTAAATATATGTTTCTTCACTTTGTTAAAACCTGCGGTTAAACCAAAGGTTTTCATCCGGTTAAATCAGAGGTTTTCACAGTATTTTGTAAAAACCTGTGGTTTTTTAGTTTGCCAGCATTGGTCAGTTTAGGTCCAGGGTAAGTGTCAAATGAGGTCAAACTGTTCTCGCACCATCATAATATAAACTACTGGAAGTTACCCCCATCTTGAAGGTAGGTTTAAAATGATATGATTAGTTTGATAATAAGCCCTAAGGAAATCGTCCCATCTTGATGATAAGCTTACGGGATTTTACTTTCATGACAATTTATATTATTAGCTTCATATTACATCTATAGGGAATTACTTCAGCTAGACCGGTAGCTTATGGGGCTTTTTTCCGTCGCAAACAATATTTAAAAAAACGTTCTCTGATGAGTTTATCAAACGGATTAGCATTAGAAATAAATCTGAGTGTATCAATTAATTGGTAGTGTTAAGGACAGCAGCAGTTTTTCTGGCGGCAAGTGATTCTGCTTTTGCGGCCGGTGAAGACAAAGATCAGCCTGTACATCCGTCTGATCATGGTCTGCACTGTTCACCATTCAGTCAGTATCGTTAAGGTAAGCTCCCCGTACTGTCCAAATTGGGAGATGGATAAGTTCATTATAGAAATTTAGGGTTAAATATATGCATAAATGGGATACTTCTTTGTGTTTCTCAAAAATATTTGACTTTGAATGATAAAACATTCAGGATTGTTAGATAGCATGTGAAGTTGTGCAGGCGGTGTCACCCAGCCAGAGAATCGGCAAAAATACGTGATAGTTTCATGTATAATCAGTGTCATATTCCATTGATAGCCATACAGGATAAAAATCATTTCTAAAATACGACATTTCTACGTAAGCATGTGTTTAAAAATTATAAGCTGTATTTCTCAGTGATTTACAATTTTCAAAAAAGATATTTACTGAGCCTAGTTATTTCCCTGCAAATTATATTATAGCTGATGTTTCTGATACTCTTTGGAGAAACGATACATTTATACGTGAAAGTGAATACCGTTGATTTGTTTATACCATTAAAATCATGGAGCATCTTAGAGCAATATCACTGTGTATCTAGTCCCTTAAAGCGTTACAAAATTAACTTATTTAATGGACGTCTTTTGCGTCTGGCGATCAATTATCATCAATAACGTATTTTCAGTTTCTGTCAGTTTTAAGGAAAAATGCACTTGATATATGATACAATGATTTAATGTTAAATTAAACTGCAGAAAGGCTAATTTCCCCCGGGGTCGCGATGCCGCGTCTAATGTCTAATTGCGCTTGATTTGATGTCGGAATTTGCATTTAACTAAATTGTAATAAAATGTGGTAACTAGTCAGCATACTGACAAATAATGCAAGTTGTAAAGTTCTTTCTATTAATTGATCTCACACTTATATACAATAAACCAACTGCCTTAACAATATTGACTGGATATACCATTTAGCAAAGTCATACTTAAATCCTTCAGAATTTTTTTTTCTAACAATTTAATTCCGAGGTAGTTGCCTTCGTTAACTCCTAAGAGACTCATTTCCATTATTTAACGATTATTTACTATGTGGTTTGTGTCTAAATAGTATCAATACTGTTGATAAAATACATTTACTAGAATTACGCACCGCAGTGGTGAGTAAGAAGTGCTCCCTTAAGCTTTGTCTAGCAAAATCAAATTATGTTTTTTACCTTTCTCAATGTTAATTTGACAACTTTTAAGTAACTCACGATAATAGTTCCATCACTTAAGACATTCATCATAAGCATTTTTGTTTTCAGATAAGAATATCGCTAGAGTTTTTTCAAAGTGGCAGCCCTTTGAGGAGGAACTAGATTCATGCTTCCACAGAAATTTTCGGAGCGCCTTATTTGGAAAACAAATAACATCGATGTAAAAAAACACCAAAACCACTTAAAAATATAACTTGAATGGGAAGATGAACAAACCATGCTTTTATTACCTGGAATCTGTCATCAATCATCAGGAAATAACAATTGTATGAAAAGTTATTTATAAGGAAAACATAACGCTAAAAACGCCATTATTGTCTTATTTCACTAAACTGCGAATTAAATATTTCTACACAGACCTGCATCATGTAAAATAATAAAAACACTTAAGATATTACGTAATATAACTATAAATTGTGGGAAACGTCAAGTGGCAAAATATCAACAATCAAAATTATTTGCAAGTTCATAAACATACAAGTAACATGTTATGTACATATGATTTTTGTACATTGTCAAAAATGTTTCAATACAAATATTTTAAAGCCATTACTCGGGCTAGATCGGTTTTTCTGAGAGAACAATTATATTTCATCAAGGTTTGCCATACTTGATTAACTGTTCATATTCAGAATGCATCAGAAATAGACCTTCATATTTTTCAGGCCAGCACTCATCTTAATGACCTTACTATATAGATATAAAATGGCCAAAAAAGTCACGTTTATGACGTAACAAGACATTATATACTGCCAAAACTCTTTAGAAGCTAGACTGATAGCGGTATCAATGAACCAAAATACAAATCATTACAATAAATACGAGTAATATTAAAGATGGTTTATATGTCAAGATGAAAGATACAATTTATGTGTTGTCGCACATCTTCATATATCTAACAAAGGGAAATAAAAACAAGAGCTAAGAAACAAAATCTATTTCTGCATAAATTTCAGTAGTGACCTTGACCTACAAGCATAAATTATTTAAGCGACACATTGTCTCAACATGGGGAATTTTTGCGATTGCACTAAAATAATCCATCAATGTACATAAAAGTTTTGGGGCTAAAACAATATTACTTAAAAACAAATTTTGCAATAACCACATGTGAAGTTTACTTCAACAATGTTCGAAGAAAATGGATTTTATTTTGCACTCTTCTGAAATTATTTTCAACACATATTACAGCACAAACCAATTAACATACATTGTTCGGATGGGTTCGTGGTATGTGGCTTTTACTGCTGGACTTCTGGTCTTATTCTTTTCTGATTATACTTGGCTGTTTCTCGCCTACGCTGGATCTCTTTTTGGTGTAATTCCAAAATTCATATCTGTCTACGGTTTTGCTGATGATCATATAGCAAACAAAAGCCTTCGTCCTACATCTGTTTCCGTAGAATCACAAGCGATCGTAGACCTTGAAATGTGCGCAGTTATAATCAATGACTGGATGAATAGAAACAAACTAAAAATGGCCACTTCCAAAATTGAATTTATTTTGTTTGGTAGCAAACCTCAATTTAACAAATGTTTTACAAATTCCATTAACATTGCTGGTGATGATTTCAAACGTGAAAGCACAATTGGATATCTCGGTGCATTTCTTGACGGAACCTTGAACTTCAAAGATCATGTAAATCGCAAATGTTGTACAGCCATTTTGAATTACCTACTATTTAAGAACATCCGAAAATTCTTTATAAAAGCAGCCACAGAAAGTTTAGTTTTGTCTCTAGTTATTTCACAGTTGGACTATTGCAATGTCATACTGTATGGTGTAACTAACTGTGAGGTGCGTAAGATGCAACGTATTCAACACATGTGCGCAAAACTTGTTTTTAACAGGACGAAATTTGACAGTTCTAAACAAGCATTATATCACTAACATTGGCTGCCACTGAAAGCAAGAACTGAGTTCAAAATACTTTCTTTTATGTATAGCTGTCACACTGGCAGAACACCTCTGTATTTAACAGAATTGCTTACAGAGTATATTCCTAGTAGACAAGGTTTGATATCGTCTGAAAATTCTGAATGTCGTTATGTTGTTCCATGCAACAAGTGCAAAACATTAAATGATAGAGGTTTTTGTACTATTGGTCCAAAACTTTGGAATGATCTGCCGTTAGAACTACGCAAAAGTAAATCGCTTGACACATTCAAAAAAAATCTTTAGACTCTGTATTTCAGAGATTTCGCGGTATTGTTTTACATTTTTGATAACTGTTTATTATGTGAAAACAGCAGGTGACAGTTTTTTTAATTTTTTGTAAAAGGTTTCACATTTCAAAATTTATATTTCCAAGGTTTGTTTAATTAAAGGCGCTTGTTGGTAAGGCTGTTTTGATATTTGTCTTCTGGCTTGTTTCGTCGGGCCCTTAAGGGTGTTTCTCTTGTTGCTCTGTCTTCTGAAAAGGCATTGAGTACATACGTTTTTGGTTCTTAAGGTTTGCTTTTTATATATTTATACACGAGCATTTTTGTGTTTTACATGCCATGCCTTTTTGTTTCCATTACGTGTGTTAGAGATTCACCTGGAGGGGATTACTTTTATTTACACTATCCCATGTCTTTGGAACATGGTGGCGGTAAGAGTGAGGTTGGGTGCGCACCATAAACCGGTTTAAGCTCCCCAGTGGTGTTTTTGCCACTGACCGTTCCAAGGCGGTGCCCCACTGTGTTCCTTTGTTTGTTCGTTTTGTTCTTGTATGTTGACTTTGTGTGCGCGCGTGTGTGTATGCTTATTGTTCGTCTTGTCCTTATGTGTTGGCTTTGAGTGTGTGTGTGTGTGTGTTGTTCGTTTTGTCCTGATGTGTAAGCTTTTGAGTGTGTGTGTTTGTGTGTGTGTGTGTGTGTGTGTGTGTGTGTGTGTGTGGTGCACGCGTTTGCGTGCTGGGGGTTTGTTTTGAGGAGGCTGCGCTTTTGGTGCGTGGCATTCCCTGTTTGATATTTTTCTATGTTTCTATAGGTAGGTAGGTGTGTAGTATTTCTTTCTTAAATAGTATATGATGGCACCATTAGCCGTGGGGTTTGAATTTCTATATGCAGCTCGTCTCGGCGTTCCAGGTGATGCTTTAAGCACTGGTATTCGCAATAGGTGTCAAATTACCCCAAGGGGAGGGGTGCGGTCATGACTGTTTGTTACAATAAGGCTGTTTTTGTCATTATTAATACTGTTATAATATTAATAATTATTATTATTATTATTATTATTATTATTATTATGTACAACGCCATTGAATATATCATTGTATAAAACTAGGCGTTTAATCAAATTGTTCAGTTTCAGTTTCAGAAATTCAATTTTATATTATACTCATGAAGGAATTTAAAGATAACATCTAGCTAAAACAACCCATAAACAGAAGGAATATACATGCCGATTGACAATTTCTCTATCATATTATTCTAAACCACTATTATTTTATTATTATTTGCTCGTAGGAATTTCAGTTTTAGTTTTATAAAAAAAAATAGGAATAGGAAAGCCATTCAATACTCCGATCAATGATATATATTCGGATGGCATCAGATATGGAATTATACTAAAATCTTGTATCATTAGATATATGTAGGTTAAATTATTTATTATAATGTCCAATTGACTTTGTCACCGTTTAGACAATTTAACAACCCGGACTTAAATTGTTTGATTCTTTCAACAAATTCACGTAAGCTTGCAATTGCTTTGAAACAATTTTCTGTGCATACTTAGGTTAATAAAATGTTGGCTGGAAAACCTTTACAAATCAATTCATTTTTACATTGTCTTTTCAAATAATAATATTTTCGATGCCATCAGTTATGCCTAATAACAGATCTCCCTAGACAACACTTTTGTTTCTGTCAATAACTTTCAAATTACTTTATAAGAACTTTACACACATTTACAAAACTATATTTTCATCCGTTTTTGAAAATTGTAGCAAAAAGTATGTGTTCACATGAATTTATTTATTCTAGTGCCTCAATACATAAATTAGTATCATTTAACAACTCGCAAGCATGTTTATGGAAAATTGAACAGATATTTAACAGCTTTTTGACAGCGACATTCGAGATAATTATTCCAATGAACGTCTCTAAATATTAGTATAAATTTTATTCCTAAACATGTAAAGATTGCTAAATTACACCACGTTTTTACTATGAAAATAAAATGTATCGCATGTATGTATGTGAATAAAATCAGAAAATTACACGGCTTTCTCTTATACCGCTGCTAGGGGCCTCAATGGCCCCTATTAAGGTCACTGACTTGAAATCACTTGCCTTTCACCGATATGGGCTCGAGCCTCACACGGGGCGTTAAATTCTTCATGTGTGGAAGCCATCCAGCTGGCTTACGGAAGATCGGCGATTCTACCCAGGTGCCTGCCCGTGGTTAATTGGTGAAATAATGCACGGAGGGGTACCTGGGGTCTTGACCTATGATTGTGTTGGTGTGGCGTTAATCCCCTCCCCTCCCCGCTACTAATGCAATTGCATGACTGAAGGAACCATATAGTGAAACCGGCTGACCTCTGTTGTGCTACTGAAATAAGAATCTCCTTATTCGCCAACCTAGATCTAGGCATTTCAGTAAGAATATCATACTATATTGTGCAAGACGTTTATGATAGGCTTACTCATATTACAGCATACAACTTTCCTCAAAAGAAAAGTATATGTTAACATATATCTTTTTTCCGTGAGAGTTTGTGATATTAACTCTTTCAATTTCTTTATGAAAAAAACAAAAGCAATGAAACCATATAATTTTAGAGCGAATATTTATCATTATGGCCTACACTATATATGTAAAGTAGTCAGTGAGACACATTAGTGCTCTCGCTAGACATTATGCACTGCCAAATTGCTAGAAACACTAGACAGATAAAAACATTATATTCATAACAATGCATAAAATTCAATTAATATAACCTCATGCACCTTGCACAACAGACATGAATTGAACGATGACACGCATCATGGATTCATCAACTGGCAATTTTCAATTTTCGTCACATGTAGGTTATTATAGAAGACTTTGTACGATTGCTCACACATTAGAAGTAAAACCAGACATCAAATATTTTATTTAATGTAATTTCCTATCATTCATAGAATTAATAAAATACTTATTTCACGTTTAGTTTTCATTTATTGTTGCCTTCATTTTCTGATTGCATTTAATATTTTATTTGTAAATGTGCTGTCTCATGTATTTGTATCAGTTTTGAAAACTAAAAATGTTAGAAATAAAATGTGTTGAATATATGATTTCTATGATAGACATGTTTTCAGAAGCAAAAAAGAAAACGAATACCTGAAACCCTCGCTTCAATGATAACTGCTCTATCGAGAACATAATATTCAATCAAGGTTTGCTTATTTTGTTAATAACAGCCACCAGGATATCTTTGCAAAACCAGGATTTTGGCAAATTTCACTACCATTTCTAAGTGACTTAGAAACTTCTGTTTAGCTTGGATGGTAGTTAAGTAGCCAAGGAGCAATGAGTGATATAGTTCCGCATTATTTTTAATTTCCTTATGTACAAAAAAAGATGATTAAAAAAAATTGTCCAATATATGTTGGAAAAAAATCCCATTGGATTTTTTAAAAATTCGCGGGAGACTGCTAATGGATACACATTACGTTGTTATATACAAAATATACAATAACTTATTGTTTTTACACACTTTGAAAAAAAAAATTCCGCCCGGAAAAAATTCCAGTACGCCAAAATATGGGAAAAAAGTCCGATTAGGCTTTCAAAAATTCCAATTGGACAAATTTTTTAAATCATCATTTTTGTACATAAGGAAATTATAGATAATGCAGAACTTACATCATTTATTGCTCCTTTGCCCCTAAAGAACTATCCAAGCTAAAACAGAAGTTTCTAAGTCACTTAGAAATGGTAGTGAAGTTTGCCAAAATCCTGGTTTTGCAAAGATATCCTGGTGGCTGTCAAATGATAAGTACTTTACTGAGAATTGATCGGAAATAGAACTTCACCAGCCAACATTCATCTTGAAAGCGATCAGGCAGCTCCAAAGGTAGATCATTAGAACAGAATTTACAAAATACAGGTCGGAATCCCTAGTTGTACACTTTTTTCATTCCTGAATGTGTCATATTTGCTTTACTATGCTCGTTTGCGTATAATAATTTCAAAGGATCGTCTTTTATATTTGATTGACCTTGATTGACCTTCATCGCAACTCTTTAAGTGTCGTGTGCTGCCAATAAATGCTGCTATTGTCACACATCATTCTGTGTGGGGAGGGGGAGAGGGGATGTTCCTTTCATTTCCTCTTATGAACAGGTTTAGTCAAACCGAGACTGCTATTATTTTTGTTGCTGGAATGCTATACTCCTAGATATCAGCAGAATGTCAATTCGTTCGTTTGTGGTATGTTAATGTCGATATTTGATTGAGTCAACAAAAACCTGTCAACGACCGGCATTTAATCACATAAATATCAACTCTCTATATCAAATAAACACTTATAAAGCTTTTTAATCAGAAGTTACAAACAAATCTCAGTTTGTCGCCTTTCAGTGGCAATGACCGAAGTTGTGAACCTTTCTTAAATAAAAGTACAAAAAAACAACAGAACAAAATACCGTAAACAACAACGAAAACTATTTAAGTAACACTATAAAACAATAAATGAAGCATTCTCGAAAACATTATGAAGTTACGGTATATATTTCATGTTCTTCTTCAACATTATGATGGGGTTTCATCTTTCATTAAGAAATTCGATTTCATCTCTTAGTCAGTTGTTTAAACATTTTATTGACACTATCTTTGAATATCAAAAACGCCAGGCAATATGTGCATATATATCGAAGCAGGTCTGTTTTCAGAAACAAATAGCGGAACCTCACGCATTTTTCCACTTTCATTGAAAGAAAAATATGCCACCAAGATTTGCGGCGTTGCCTTAATGTCTATACATAGAATGCATCACAATTAGACCTGCACATTTTCCAAGCCAACATTTACGACCACAAGATATAGATTTCAAACTGCCCAAATTCAAATCCATAATCTCACTGCCAAAGTAATATAGATGTTAGACGTATAGCGGCATATTTAACAAAAGTGTTCATGTGACTAAATCTAGAGACACACTTTAATTGATGATATATATCTTGGCACATAAAACAACTTCATTATAGTAAACGATGCTGCACAAATTATAAAAAACAATGTTTTCAATTCTTTGAGTATAAAAATGCACTTGTTTTCTTCGTTTCCAGGTTTCAGAAAAATGCATTTTATGAGACATATTTTTGTTTCTTCCAATAGGAAATAACACCGTTGGAAAAGCTTTCACTGGCGCCAGTCTGTATAATGTTGTAAAAGTGCATGAACTCTAAATTAATTAAAGGACAAACATTTTTTGACTCTTAAAAGTAGAATTTAACTATGATGGCTCTCAACATATTACAAAAACGCATAATATATAAATAAGCTCGAGCAAACGACATATTTAGTTTTGTAAGCTTGAAGTTTTAAATGAAGTACTCAGCTTAATATCTCCAACATTCGACAAATTATGTGAAATTAATATCTCGAGCTCCCGACATATGTATTAGAGAGCTGAACTATATATATATCCTACACATAATATATCGAGATTTGGATATTTTATCCATTATTTGTAGTATTTGTCACATATTGTGACGTAAACCAATAGATTACTGGAACAAAAATATTGAGCACTCGAGATAATATGTCGAGGCATCAAGTCCAAAAGTATAACTCTCGAGACAGTAAATCGCGATCGGGCGTTCGATTTAATAAGTTAACACTTGAGATATCAAACCATCAAAAGTAAGCCTTGTTAAAGCACTCCTGATTTTAGCTTTGTTTATATAGATAAGTATGTGTTATATAATTATGTTGTTCTTTGGAAATTTGTGTATCCATGTTTGGTTGGTTGTGATTTGCTGGCCTTGTTTGTAATGTCAAATTTATTTATTGTATATGGCGGTTTTCTATGAACTGTTTTTTTTCTGGGACAACAATGGAGTTAATGCAACTGACTAATGAATGTATGCGTCAATATTCTTGCGCTTCTCCTCCTTACATATTTAAAGAATTGTTTAGTCTGGCAAATAGATGATATACAAATCACTATGGCAACCGTAGATGGGTCTTTTTAAGGGAGATTTAACATACTAGCAGTACATAATATGTATTTTATTCTTAAATATTGCATCAGTGTACAGTGAGCCCTGCTAACGTACAAAGTATCTCTAGCCCAATACGTCCATTCCGTTCACGATGATGAGGAAAAGTGTTTTGACAATCAATTCAAATCTCATTTGAGTAATGTTAGATATTTTTACATTATTGGCTGCCTTATCTGATCGCCGAACTTAAAGGCAAAGAAAATCTCCTATATAAGTGACCCCCCCCCCCCCCAAATACCAGACTTTTTAATCCCCAATATACAAGATCCTGTCTAGTCCACTCTCATAAGGGTCCATAAAACCCCTGTAGACTTGACATGTAGCCTAATTATTGTCAGAGAATCATAAATTTTATTGCCTACAGGTAAATTGGTTATTTCCTGTGTTTTGCATTTTATTAATTGAAATGCTGTTTTTGTTTTTAGCTCATCTGATTTTTTGAAAAAAAATGATGAGTTATTGTCATCACTTGAGCGGTTGTCGGCGTCGGCGTCGGCGTTGCCTGGTTAAGTTTTATGTTTAGGTCAGCTTTTCTCCTAAACTATCAAAGCTATTGCTTTGAAACTTGGAATACTTGTTCATCATCATAAGCTGACCCTGTATAGCAGAAACTAACTCTTCTTGTTTTTGCAAGATTTATGGCCCCTGTGTACTTATAAAAATATCAGATTTCTGGTTAAGTTTTATGTTAGGTCAACTTTTTCTAAACTATCAAAGCATTGGCTTTGAATGGAATACGTGTTCACCATCAATAGCAGACCGTACATCAAGAAACAACACCCATCTAGCTTTTTGCAAGAATAATTGCCGCCTTTTGGACTTAGAAATCGGTTTTTCTTGGTTATTTTTTATGTTTAGGTCAGCTTTTATCCTAAACTTCAAAGCTATTGCTTTAAATCTTGCTACATTGTTCACCATCATAAGTGACCATGTACAAGCAAGAAACAACTCATCCTGCTTTTTGCAAGATTTATGGCCCCTTTTGGATAGAAAAAATCCAGATTTCTTGGTTAATGTTTTATGTTTAGGTCAACTTTTTCTCTTAAACTATCAAAGCTATGCTTTAACTTGCAACACTTATTCACATCATAAGCTGACCCTGTACAGCAAAACATAACTCCTCCTGCTTTTTGCAATAATTATTGCCCTTTTGGACTTAGAAAATATTTCTTGTTGAGTATTATGTTTAAGGCAACTTTTTCATAAACTATCAAGCTATGCTTTAAAACTTGCAACAATTTTTCACCATCATAAGTGGACATGTACATCAAGAAACATAACTCTATCTGCTTTTTGCAAGATGATGGCTCTTTTTAGACTTAAAATCATGGGTAGGACAATTTTTATTTTACAAAAAAATAATCAGTGAAGCGTCACGCCGCAAGGGCGTGTTTGTTTTAGGCTTTTTCAGAATGTACACAAATTATTTAATTGATAGATACTATTTTGATTGCTTAGTCAGTTGGTTATGTCTGGCCATTAAAATTATAACTCTTATAGCAAAGCAATCTCACATAAAATATTTATTCAAACTTAATTAAGAGACATTACAAGTTTGTTTACTCAATGATTTTGACTGTTTATCAAAGTACCAAAATAAAAACGAAAAAAATATAATTGCTGGATTTTTTAGAAATTAATGAAGCGTTCAGTTGCATTTTTAATAGATAAAGAAGGTATTAGATCAGAAAGAGGATGTTATATATTAAAAATGCTTAATTCCCTTGTGTGTTCAAATAATGTTAACTTTCTTATGTATAATAAAATCAGCAATAATGTATATCATTCGTTCATAAATACACAATCATTTATTACTCTACAGCTATGTGCTGAATGCCATTTTTTATATTTTTGGTAATAAAAAACAGCTATAATGCGATGTATTGTTAAAAAACTTATTTTATTAAACAATAGATTAAACACTGTTGTACTTATCACTTTGTTTATTTAGCCCTAATTCAATCAGCTTTCTAACTCGTTTAAAGGTGAGACTGTTTGCTATAAAGGTGAAAATATCACATGCAATTTTTAAATTTACTGCACAGTAGCTATATAGTATCTTATTATGATAACAGAAGCAAGTTCTACCAATGGTCCCCGACTGTGTATTGGCCCTTATCGCCAATACGCAGACCTTATCATCTCCATAGGCCACATACCAGGCATACCAGAATCAGTGTCTTTAACATAGAATTTTCAAGTGTAAGTATAATACAGTTAACGTATACTGAATAAATAAGTTTAAGAATATGTTTTTAAAATCTGTATAACTTCTCACATATTCGCAAACAGAATGAACATTCTTTTGCAACTGTTTCAAAAGAAAGGAATGTTTAAAGTCAAATTTCCATCCTATTGGTTACTCTGATGAATGAAATATAACTGAATCCTGATGCAAAAACAACTATAGTATATATGTATACGATTAGATTGGAACTGCAGACTGTATTGGGTAAAATCAAAATCTAAATTTACGTTTACAAAGATTTTCCTAAACAAAAAGATAAAATCAGAACTCGTTGAAGGTAAATGAAACATAACTTTTAATATATATTTGATTATATGAAGCAATCCCTCATATTTATTAAACAATATTCCAACATTATGTATGAAATATATATGATGTCGAGAAGATATTCTCAAAAAATGACTGACCATCTTGAAAAAAAAAACACTGTTTTGATTAAGGAATACAATCTGTAATAATAAGCAACGAAAATACACCGAAACGTAATTATCTAACAAAGTACGTAGGAATTCATCAAATTAATCTTGATACGCGATCATAAGACTGCCAGCCCATATGCATTATAGAATTTTAGCGCAAATAAGCACCCGAGGTGGTATGTTGGTGATAATTAGACAATCGATTTACATTGTCTGAGAAACTGTGCGCCACAATTTCGCTGGAGTTCTTTTTTTTTCTCTGATAGAGCCAGGAAAGGTTGATGGATCTGATTAACGGATCCTTTTGCCAATAACTTGATGGAAAGAAGCTAGGACCACAGAGAACGTAACTGTACACATTTATTGGAATACTACCATATTGATAAAGTTTTGTGAAACTTTGTATTAAAATAATTTGAGAGGGGGAAGAGTAGCTCAGTCCAAAGTGAAAACTCCTGGACATGAAATTATCGGAAAACAGTGTTCAAACTTTTTTGAAACTTTGTAAAATTTTGTATTTAAACAAGCTTAATAGGGAGGGGTAACGGCAACATTAAAAGTTATTTAAGACGTGTTTTTGGAATTTATAGTATAAAAGTTGTGACACTTCCAGCCAATATACGATGATCTCTGCTGGCTTACTGTAAGTTTCAAACTATTGACCTCTCTTATGAAATAAACGACATTGTAATATGAAGTAAGAGAGTAGCTAAGTTTACTAAGAAATCAACTCAGTATAATATATAAATTAGTTTGAAATATCTGATTTCAGTTAATCTGGAAATGCATGTGTATTTAGTTTTTAGAAATAAAATGACCAATTATAACATTTATATATATTACATATATTATATATAATTTATTACTATTTAATTTGATACTATAGTAAATTGTGTCCTTGGCGTGGAAGAAGTAAGACGAATATCAAGTAAGTCAGACATATCGACTGTTTGGATATCTTTATCATTTTGTCAGTCGTAAATTAGAGGTCAATGAGAATATGATGTTACGTCAAATACTAAAGTTGAATGAACATTCACTGTACATGTAGCATGCCTAGTCAGTCCGGTATTTTTATATCCATTCGGATCGTTAAAGTTTTATTCTGCTCTATTGATGGCACGATCTTACAATGTTGGAAACAGTTTGTCTTGCAATTTGATGGTTGACTTTCATTTTTTTTAAATGTATTATTGTTACAGATTATACAGATTACATAAAGATCATAATGACACCTCTGATCGGAAAATAAATTGAATGATATAAATGATAAATTCAAAATACCTAGGTTGTGAGTCGAGTTTCATTTCAAGAACACATGTAGGTAAAGTGTTGACTTCCATTATGTTGGAGTTAGTTAAATGTCTGTTGAAAGTCGTTCTTTAATGCATTTCTCCTGAATCATAAAAATAACTGAATCAAATACTTTCTTCCGATGACTAATTTAATTATTAAAGCCATTAAAATGATAATGATTTTAAAAAAAATCATTGCAAATCACCATAATATGCCTGATATAGCTCAAGGTTGCTAGAAAAAGATGTAATCTGCAAAAATATAACGATGGCTTATCGTATCTTCCTCCGTTAACATCAGTGCAGGCAAGATACTAACGTATTATAATGAAAAATTTGTAGATATTTTTCAATATGCCCAACTTCAAAATATAACCGTAAGCTGTTATAGCTTTCTGTCCAATTCCTTAATTAATGTTTTGTAAATGTTAACTGAATTTCTAAAATAAAATTTAAAAAGTTTAAACTAATTCAAAATATAACATCAAAATCCGTTTCATCATTTGGCCAAATATGTTTGATGGAAGGTACTTTCATATGTCAAAATATATCTAATATATAATCATACTGAGTAAATTAATCAACGTTTTTCACCCAATATTGCAAGCTGCAGCCGGTAATTTCTGTACAATTTCTCCAATCTGACTTTTTCTTAACGTTCAAGCGCAGCCCTGAAAATAATGTGTTAGAACAGCTTGCAACTTTATTAGAATCTCGGAACTGTTTATGTAATCTTGGACGTAATTTCGGTAACATCACTAAAGTATATCGATCCACGCCAAATTTGGAACATAATATGTCTGCACTTACAATTTACAACACCTCTTTCAGTGACAAATGTACTGTCCAGACAAGGAAAGCTGGTCAAGCCAGTAAAGTAGACAAAGGGGTAATAATTATGGCTCATAGTATCAGCTGTGCTACATGTCTGCAAATTTTTCAAACATCTTAAAATTGTATCTCTGCGGGGCATTTTTTGTCTATGATAAATACTAAGATATTGTAGTAAAAAACACAAAACCATTGAGCTAGATAATTTTTCTACTTTATTTTACAGGAGACCATAAATAACCATACAAGAGCTATTATTCGTATTAAAGTAGTTTCTCAATAATAAATTATAAGAAAAGCATTCTGGCATATTTGTCGATCGTAGGATTTTTCTAAACAAATCTCTTGCTCGCATATATAACCTCTGTTAAGTATGTTTGTGAATTACTGAAAAGTTTAAATAGTTTTGTGGAATCAAAGTTAAATAAACCATTAAGGATTTTCTTCAGTCATCAATAATAGTTGAGGTCGGCTTTTTTTTAATGAACCTTAAGGTTTGTATGTTGCCGGCAAATGTCGCTCCGTAATTTGGTACAGTTTTGTCGTTATTTCTGGTCCTTTGTGCATTCAATTTACCGTATACCGATACTAGATGGCATGAGGGTTATTATACTTTTCATTACCTCTCATTAAAGAATCTACTACTTGTAATATGCGCCTCAAAAGGGTCTGTGTGTAGACAAAGAATGTAAACAAAATAGGTTTTTGGTATTTTAGCGATTAAATAAATACAAAACGTAGACTCTAACTGTCCTTATCATAATATGTTAAGAAATGTCAAAAAATCATTATATCAGTGCCTCGGAGAGTTTTATCCCAGCACTTAAAAGCTGCGATGAGATAGTTTAAATCGCACTTGCATGGGTTTTCTGAATTACACAACACAAGCGCATACGTTCACAATGACTGTATTTTCCATTTAACAGATTTGTCGATTAATTGTATACTATGACTATTAGGCAAATTGGAAAGAGTTCATTCAAATACTACAGTAATAAACATATATTGTAGTAATAATATATCCTTTTCTAATGTCTAAGTGCAGTATTTCCTAAAGCATTTGATGGTTCGACATCAATATCAATACAATTTACTAATGACCACTATTTAATTGTTTGTAGTAATTAAGAGTTTCCATTTTTTAAATAAAACTTCAACCGTGGCCTCAGATATTTACCTTGATGATAAGTTTGTCAGATAAAAATATTGGGAAATCACATATTCTTCTACTAACATGATAGTTATTCAAAAATATATGAGCCGTGCCATGGGAAAACCAACATAGTGGCTTTGCGACCAGCATGGATCCAGACCAGCCTGCGCATCCGCGCAGTCTGGTCAGGATCCATGCTGTTCGCTAACGGTTTCTCTAATTGCTATAGGCTTTGAAAGCGAACAGCATGGATCCTGACCAGACTGCGCGGATGCGCAGGCTGGTCTGGATCCATGCTGGTCGCATACCCATTATGTTGGTTTTCCCATGGCACGGTTCATATATTATCAATGCCTTTCAGACAAATGTTGTTCATTGTAAGATCCTTTGGTGGGGTTGAATGCAAGCGATCAAAGTAATAGCTGACATAGTTTGACTCAGCATTACATGAGAGGTGTTATGTAATAATTTATGTTAAACAGATCTAAAATTTTAACTGACTGGTTTCTCAGTTTCATTATTAATCATAACAAACTTGACATTTAAGGTTTTATTGACCTAATAAATATAAAATTTGCAATTCAAATAGCGTGACATGTCATTGCCTTGTAGATCATATCATGCTTTTTGATTATATGAAATGGCAAAATGATATGAAAACCAGTAATTACTAACCATCTTGATGTAATCATACGTCAATCACGTGTCTATATTGTCTGATTTCATTTTGTTTCTGCTTGAAACAGTATCAAATAACGAATATTTTCGTGATATACAGATGCTTTTCTTCTAGCATTCAGGAAATGTGTTAGTTTGTAGACAAGCAATTGTATGAACACGTGGCAAATTTTCTACGAACTACAGGATAAACACCAAATACAGATATTTATGAAATAATACGTTTAGCACCCCTCCCCCGCACCGCCCAAACTCTCTCTCTCTCCCTCTCTCTCTCTCTCTCTCTCTCTCTCTCTCTCTCTCTCGCTCTCTCTCTCTCTCAATTGTATTAATGTAAGTTTCATATGATAAAGTAATTGTTTTAATTTTCAGCCAGGACCTGACACTAGATGTTCAGAATGCCAGCTGAAGTGATAACTACAGAAAGGTACGCCGTTTATTCTACTGACGGTTCCAATGACGACAAATCCATTTGTTCGGAGAGAAACAGCTTCATTTATCGTGATCCAGATTGTACCGATTTAACTGACCTCAAACACTTAAATGGTAAGATACCATCAAGTTCCCCAGCCCTCTCCACAACAACCATTGATAAATGGGGATCATACTGGTCTAAAAGGGAAAGGTGTTGTTGCTTTTGGAACTTTCTACTTACAGTTTCTTTGATAGTTACTGTGACAGTTGTGATATTGGCGACTAAAGGGGTTGTTTTCTCGAGTAATGTCAACAGAAATAAATCTGGAAATGCGCATGAACAGGGATTGCCAGGATATATAGCACCCATCAATGTCCAGTGTACAAACCAGCCACCACTACCAAAGGTAAGTTCAAGAAAAGTTTTACAAATTATTATAACAGCCGATTATCATACTTTACAGACCTGGGGTCAATTACTTTAAAATGTAATTAATTCAATTACAATTACATTGAGAAATCTCCAATTAAGTTACAATTACCAATACATGAAATTTAGCAATGTAATTAATTAAATTACAATTACATTGCAAATTGAAATTAATTACATTCAGTTACAATTCCAAATGTGGTGCTTCTTACAGGAACACTGTAGCAAAGTTCTTAACTTTGTACTACATGTACATGATAATTCACCTGTAAACTGATTTCAATTATTTCAAAATTGAATTTAAGCTCAAAATAAAATCTGTGTTTGCGGGAGAACATCACTCAGTCTTTAATATTATTGCAAAAGGAGCTAAAAGTCAGCCCTAATTAATAGTTAATACATTGTCAAGCAAAATTCGGTTAGAGAAGATGCATGTGAAGTCAGGTATTACTCTGAGGTCTGAATTTCTCTGAATTTTATAGGATCATGACTCTTGTTTCAAATTTAACTAGTATAGTTCAGCATTTAATCATTTAAATTTAAACATATATTTTAAAATTTTATCCTTGACACTACATGTTATCCAAAGGACCACATAGAAAATAAGTTGTAAAACATTCATGAGTCATCCTGGAATAACTATGTCACTAAACCTGTAGAATACTCGTAATGTCTACAATAATAATTACATTTTTATCTTGTTAGAACTGTGGTGTCAAATGTTATGTTGTTTGTATCATTTAATACAACGAATTTTATCACAGATAAAAAATGATAAAACTAAATGCTAAGCATTTCAATTTTTGCTCCGATAAAAAATCTTAATAATAATGATGCAAATGACAATTTCAAATCATAATTTGATCATTTTCTCCTAAACCATAATGACGAACATCATCAAAGATTACCAGTTGGTTCTAATAAAACAGTTATATCAAAACAAAGGAGCTATGTCCGAGGGACTAACACCTACCATAATACCGGTATTCTATTGTTATTTTTCACTGATATGAAATGCAAATTAGCATGTTAAAGTGAAGTGTCACCGGTAATAAGCATATATATACTATTTGTTCAACAGACTGGATTAGCATGTGCCGAGTAATTGGAAAGTAATTGAAATGTAATTGTCAATTACACCCTAAAACTGATAAATGACCCAATTACAAATTACATTCAATTACTTAGGAAATGTAATTTAATTGCTATTAATTACAATTGCATTTTTAATTACCCCAGGTCTGATACTTTAAATTGTAAACTTCCTGAATGGTTATACAATTCATATTAGTATATATAATCGTGTTATCATTAGAAAGGCCCAGTCTTTTTTGTAACGTATCTGAATGGATAAAATTGCATGTCTGTATTTAAAGTAAAACTGCATACCGATCTTATGTCATTTGATATGTGTAATCATCAATGCAAACTTCCAACAGAACTAGAATATAGTTGAGTATTCTTACTATTTCTATCGGAGAAATATTGTTTTAACAAGTATTTGATCTTGGTCTTTCCATAGCAAAATGTTTTCAAAACTGTTGATGATTTTTACTGCCAGTAATACCTCTAAGGTGTGGTTTGTCTGATATTTGTAAAGCAACGCGGCTCGGATGGTAATGACCTTCTTGACTGGAATTGTTATTTCAACATTTTATATCCGTAAAATCAAATACACGTAGGTTTCCGGTTTTCTTAAATTCTTCTGAAATCGCCATATTTTATCGGTGAGTTAATTCAGAAATGATTAACAATGCTGCGATGCTCCTCTGTTATTGCTTAAGGCACCATTCCTGTAAATACACATGATGTTTACGTAATTATATATAGTATTTTTCGGCTGTATTCCTTTAAGATTATAAAAATATTCCGTTAACATAAGTAAACACGCCAAACCTGTAGATAAGACCACAGCAAAAAAAATGACAATGCTTTAAAGACTTAGAATGGTTTATTCTTTTTTATCCGTCATATGCATTTTTACCATAAACTGTTCAGACCCTTATGTTATTACAGGCGTTATTCATAATCTCGTGAACAGAATGTATGCTAAAAGTGCACTTTTACTGAACAAAATAAATGACAATATTTTCCAAAGTTATACAAGAACAAAGAAATAAATCTAAATTTGACACGTATATTGATATGAAATGTCGGAACTGGCTAATGCGACGGCCGTCTTCATTGGCGCTTTTCCATTAATTTGGAAACGATTTACGTTGAAATAGATCTTATTGCATGTGCAGAAACAATATTTTAAGATTAATTTCTAGTTCATTAAATCTCTATAGAATCATACCAGTTACTACAATCCCGTCTGCAACAGACACTGGTGAATCATTTACCAGCAGATCGCTTATTACCGACAAGATGTTATTTTTTAGAATCATTCAAATACGAATGTGAAAGTGACTATAAGGTTACTGAACTGTTCTTGTCATTCCTTTTATATCTTTATCATTAATTATCTGATTTTTGTTTAAATGGTAAACTTATTAATAGCAACAAGGTAGCATGCATTCACATCACTACGTCTTGAAAATGCTTCCCTTTAATTTCGAGGAATAAAGTGATGTTCAACTGTTCAAATGCACAATTTATAACACTTAGACTACATTGACATTCTATCCTGCATTTCTTACAGTGAAATTGCTCATGTTATTACCAATATTTTAGATTAATCATCGGGTTTTCGCCAAAGAGTCTACATATAAACCTATAACTCATCATTCCGGGCCGAACGAATATAATACCTGCTAACACTCTTGCACAAAACTCACTGACGACATTATTTCTTTGACGACTTTATCAGAAAAGCTATGAATGTCTTCAAAAATAAAACACCTCTATTTTGACTGAGGTAAAGTATTGTCGAAATTAATGTACTTTTTTTGCTAAATAATTATAAATGTAGCGCTATATTTTGTAAAATTGTTTGAAGAAAATATTTCCTGTTTAAATGTGCCAACCTCAGATTTCCATATTCATCTAAAACATTTCAATGTTCTGCATTTTGACATTTTAGACGCAAAAAAGCATTTAAAGAAATGCACAGGTAATCAGGTGTCCACGTTCATGTCAAAGTAAACTGCAAATCGATAACTGAACACTATAATGCAAATGGTGATAATTTGGCCATGCTTAAATGAAATATGACTGTCAATGCCAGCGATAAGGTCCAGATTCCAAAAGACAGAATGCAATAATGAATATATAACACCAACATACTCGCTGGACCCGAAAATTAACTACACATCAGTGTGTTGCTGACTTCGGTTTGAAAACTCGCTTATGGTGAACAATTATTTCATTTCCCGCTCGTGCCTGCAAAGAGGGTCATATTGGGTCTTCTTATACCACTAACAGCTGGAAATCACCATATAACCTTAATTTATGTTGTGACATACAGCATAACAAATTTATTGAAAAGGGTTAATCTAATAAATATACTTTTGGCTCACAGTCCACATGTATATATTGGATACACCTTGCTTTAGTTTAAGTAATAAACTTGACTTCTCAATTCGCGCTTTAGAAGCAAGTTCAGCGTGCCAGCAAATCTGTGACAGAGTATCTACCGGTCTGGTAGTGTTGTGCTTAATTACTTCTTTGTTATCGCTATATAATATAATACGATCAGTTTTGTTCTGTAACCTTTGTACTGACTGCAGCATTCTCTTATTTTATAATCTATACATAAATGGAATTAATTTAGAATGTAGTATGTATTATTGTCTGAAGTTACAACGTTGATGTAACTAGATTTGATTGAAATTTAACGTCACGTCGTGTTTCATTAATTTCTTTGGCGTATAGATGGGCATAACAGATTATTATCAGATATCAAAGCAACATTGTTAGTACTTTTGAATTATTCAACAACATTTCATTTAAACAGGCAATTTCTACTATAATATCAACAATTTTGAACGGCGTTGTTTTTCCTTCTTGGAAAAAATCACGATTTAGAATTGTTTTCAGATACTTTAAAAATCTTTTGGAGTCTGTTCAATGTGTCATTTTATTTGAAACATTGATAAGTAAAATATTTTTCAAAATTAATATAAATATTTGACTTTCATATTAAAAATTTTGCAGAATAAACTTCGAACAACCTATACAAATACATGCATACTTAAATATGAAACGTATTTAGTTTAAAGCCAATAGAACAATGTACAATTTAAAAGAAACATTTTTACAAACATTCTACTATACGTATCCTAAGCAATATAACATATCCATTTACAATCTTTGTTGCTTCTTCGACATTCCACATATATTTAATGATCCTTAAAGCCAATAGATTAAAAAATAGAAATAAAATATATTCTGTAAATTGTATGTCGAAGTAAAGCGTATTAGTTTGTACAATTTACATTAAAATATTATCCGAAAGTTATAATTTATCCTTATTGCAGCCCTATAAATTCTAAACGTACAGCTTAAAAGCAATCTCAATATTCTGTTTTAGATGTGGATGGTACATTTTGCTATTGTGTTTGTGCTATTATCAAACCTGTTTAATTATTTACGTTTTCTTCGGCTTTATCATGAAGCACTGACACTGACACATCTTTTTCGGGACTTTTTTCCACACAAACACGTCTTCCTTGAGCAAATTAATACCGCTCTGACAAATAAACCATTTCTGCAAAAGACTTAGTTAATCAAGTACTTCAGTCGTCAGAAAGTGTACAGAAAGCTAAAAGAAATGCTTAATTGAAGAAGACGTATTTGAGATTATATAAATTTCGAAACAAAAGATACGTTTTGCAGCTGATTTTTCTGTTATAAAGAAATATGTGAATAGATCCTTTGGAAGCATAGGGCGCAACCAAGCAACATAATAGCAGATTCGTTTTGATTGACTCTGTTCTTGACAGGTGATGAAATAGGCAACACCCCTCACGCCCCCTAGCACTGGTTTTAGCAGAATTCTATTGTAGAAATCATAAATGTACTCCATGTTCCCAAAGGACCGAAATTATGACAAAACTAAGTCCAAGAACATGTAAACCTTAAATAAAGTAATTTTTTTTTAATTTTTGATAGCTGAATTTTTACATATTAATGTAAAGTTTATATGTTGAGTAACAAAAGCAGAAATTATTATTCAATCCATTGTTAATGACTGTCTTCCTTTATTTAAGTCCCTAACTGTATATATTCATCTGCAATATTTAAGTAGAGTATCTCATTATGCAGGACAACTACTATATCTGTTTTAACGTAAATGAATCAACAGCTTTTACAGGGAAAAAACAAAAGGTATAAGTTAAAGGTATATGCGTATTGCTTTGCGAATTTCATAAAATATATAACATATAGCGTGTGGTAATCATACATAGGATGTGTTACTGTAACAATGCGTTAGCTATGTCTGGAGTACTTTTTCAGGTCTTAAACTTGAACTTATATATAATAATTAATATTTTCTATGATAAAATCCAAATCAATGTCAAAGTTTACCATAAAGATAAGTAACATGGTTGTTGGTAGTCTTTTAAAAAAGTGATCGTCGCAGTTGCAGAAAATTCGTATCTTTTTTTTTTGTTTTAAGCATTGGTAGACCAATATACAATTTAAACATTTTGACAAACATTCTACTATAAGTATCCTGGAAAAGAAATAGCATTTCCATTTCAAATGTTTGTTGCGTCCCCCGGAATGGAAGCCAATTAATCAAAATAAAATAGAAATAAAATTTGTTCTATAAATAGTATGACTATGTAAAGCCTATTTTTTGTACATTTAGCATTAACGTATTGTCTGAAAGTAATATTCTACCCCTAAAAGTTAAAATCATACAGCACGTGTGCGATCTCAATGTTCTTTTTTAGATGTGGATGGTACATTTGCTATTGTGTTCATGCTATTATCAAACTTGTTTAATTATTTACTTTTTTCGAATTTATCATGACGCAATGACACTACAATTCATCTTTTTTGGATTTTTTTCCAAACAAATACGTTTTCCTTAGGCAAATTAAGACACCTCTGACAAATAAACCATTTCTTCAAAAGATTTAGTTAATCAAGTACTTGAGTCATCAGGAAGAAATGACCAATTTGGGATCATGAAAAGTCCAAAACACAAAAGATTCGATTAGATAGAACTTTTTGCAGGTTTGTCAATAATTACCATATATTCTAAAATGTCTTTTGAAAAGGTTGAATTAAAGCTATAATACCTTTGTTATATTATGGTTGCCACGGTTTTTCTGCTATAAACCTAAAATAGAGTAATTTCGTGTTAAATCATACTGTACTGTTTTGATAACTGTTTTATCATATCATCAGTAAAAGGTTTCAGTTTTGAGTAACAAGATAGAAAGTATTATTCAATCTATTGTTTAAGATTACTATCGCCCCCCCCCCCCCCCCCCCCCCTCCCCCCACTTATATCTCTAACGGTGTTAGTTCGTGTGCAATATTGCATATTAGTGTATATCATTATGCAAACTGCTTGTTTGGAAAGCTGCCGTATCTGCTTTTTTAACATGAAATAAACAAGAGCCTTCTGGAACTTTACAGGAAGAATACAATGGATAAGACAAAATCTATATGAAAAGTATCAATGAAACATACAGGCGTATTGCTTTGCTTGCGTATTCCATAAAAAAATAAAATATATAGCGTGTGATAATCTGACACAGGATGTGTTACTATAGTAAGATATGGCTTTAGTACTTTGTTAGGTCATAGTCTTAATCCTGGAATCGTGGAAGATTCTATTTTTTTACCATAACAAACGTTCTTATTTCAGTCATATGATGCTTAAATACAAAAACCTTATAAGCAATCTGGATATTTTTTTTCTTTGTAGCGTTCATGTAATTATCCAACTTGTTTAAATATTCGCGTTGTTCTCCGACGTTTCCATGCCTCACTGACACCTATACCTCATCATGTCTAGTCTTTTTCCCGAACATACACCTTCTCCTTAAGCACTCAAACACCTACATGGCAAAATAAATCATTTCCTCCAAGAGTTTTATCTGATCAACTGAACGTGTTGTTGGGAAATGTGCAAATGTACAAAAAGCAAGACACCCGCAGCCAATTAAACAAGTGGCAACTTGCAACCTTGGTATTGTGATACACAAAATTACATGTAACGTGTTAGTAATTACAGTCCAAATGCATTTCCTTCGGATGAAACTATATACAGCTATTGCATTTAAATTTACTTGAAACATTTGATTTGATTGAACATTCAAGTTGAACGCACAGTAGATCGACTACCTACGATTGTTTGCATACATCATTTCGTTCTATATGAGTTTTTACCAAACGTAGAGCATGGAAAGCATGCATTGTGACGTGGTTCGAGAATTTATGCCATTACAACTACAGACGTCAGTTGATGATATTTAGTAATTTCATCAGTATGGAAGAAATTGGTCAATTAATATGACGTGAATGGACAAAAACATAGAACAACCTTGGTTAAGAAATGTCCATTTGGACATGAAATACATGTAAGCTTCCGATCAAACCTCAACACACTTTAAACACGCCCATGTATGCCGTGACCAACTGGAAACTACTAAACCCTGGGGGTATCTGTGACCGAATGGTAGAGGTCACAGACTTCGGATCACTTGCTCCTAACCGCTGTTGGTTCGAAACCTCGCTTGGCGTGTAGACTTCTTTCACTTGAGTATGTTTCCCGAATGGTTTACAAAAGGTCAATGGTTCGACCCAGGTATTCGCCTGTGTCTGAAACAATGCTCAGGGGGGCACCTAGGGTCTTTCTCCACCATCGAAATCTGGAAATTCGCTGTATGACATATAATTGTTTTCGTGTAACGTCAAACTCAATTAAACGGCGAATTATTTCAAGTTTGAAAGTCTCAAATGACATAAAAATATTTATTTAAATCCGTACACCTTGAATAGAATAGTTTCCGCCACATAAAAACCAACTCAGTCAAGCAAACTGTGTTTTTCCTGAATATCATATCAGACACGTTTTAGAAAAGGGTTAATTAAATAGAACATTCCATGTATTATGTATAGAATTCATTAACATCAATTACATTTCTTTTATGCTGTTTTAACCGTTCGTGTATTTGGTACCAGCATAAGGCTATCGATCACACATATCTTTGTTACATCTTTATTTGCAGGTACTAGACTCAAATTTCATATTGAAAATAGGACATATAGTTAATGTGAACATAAAATAACAAGTTAATGTATCTCAACAGTACTACGTAGCAGGTTTTTAATGACACACACCTAATACAATGAACCTCTATAGCTAGACACGTTATAAATATGTACTCCCAATAAGAAAGGACTGAAAGTTTTTTTCAACAATTGATTGTCACTGCATGAAATTAAATTAAAAATGTGGTACTTGGTTTTCATACACTCTAGTAAAGTTAAATTTATTTGATGAGTATTTTCTACTGAAGTAAATATCTAAAGTAATGATAAGACATTTATTGAAATATGGGCGTTTTATATATTTTACTGTTGAAGACTGGGAGGTAGGTGCGTCATGTAGTTCAGTCGTGTGAAAAAGAAAACGTGAATTATTAAATACGTTCACGCTAGTAATGTATATATGTATGTATACCTGTAGAATTCTATAAAAGAAAAAGATTATGTAGAATACTTTAAGGGCATGCATGTTTACGCGTAATAAAATTGCAATATGTTGCAAGTTAAGGTTGTTTTGCGTGTTTGGATAAAAACATTTTCCCATGTATATAATGAGTTTTCACTGATATTTCAACCCATTACCATAATTACTATATACTAAGTAAATTTAACAAATAAAAACGATAAGGTCATGAATTTGTGTTTTTCCATATTGATTTGTAAAACGTAGACTTCAAGCAAGTTTTCATCATGGGGAAATCACAATTTTGGTGTTATTTTGCGTGTAGGAAATTTCCATCTACACATTTGTAATGAAACTCCTCAAAAGTGTTAATTTTGCTATTTAATACCATAGGGCAAAACAAAATGTATATGTCCATGTGTTTAACACATTATATACACGAAACCCAAATGTGAAGGCGATATTATTTATGAGAAAAAAATGTGCAATTATACTGCATTTTTCATTGAAGACATGTGAAGACGATGTGTGTTTGAAAAGTAGCTTGGACGTTCTTAGCAAAATGAATACAACTATAGATCCCTGCCAGGTGAGAACGATTATCTGTTTCCCACCAAAAATGTCCTATCCAATTAGCATTTCAGACATATAGATGTTAACAGAGGTAAAAGTAACGATTTATAGTGACTACTTAGTTTCACTTTTAAAGATCCTGTTTCAAATATTGCATTAGTTTTCAAAATCTTTGTTAAAACGTCAATCACTATATAATAACGGAGGAATTTAAAAGTGCATTTTCATCGACAGTATAATGTTTAAATTATTTAGCCTCGACATTGATATAATAGATTTGATTTTATTGTCAAAAAAGTATCCTAGTCGCAGTTATTGTCAGAGTTGTTACTTTATTCTTTATTTTTTTATATTATCTAGTTAATATAAAACTCAAAATAGAAGTTCAAAACTTTGTAAAAAAACATAGAGAAGCATTGTAAGACTATCAAATGGTTCAAACTATTCTAGAAATTGGCAATTTTATAATGCTTCTAGGGTTTTACAAAAACCGCTTAAATAAGTTTTTACACATAGCTGTAATATCTTTCTGGTGTTTTTATTACAGGACTTTTATTCCTACGCATGTGGAGGATTTATGGACAAGGTTCGTTTGTCTTGGAACTCACCACGGAAGAGAATGGATCCTGATTTCATTATGGATAAACATGTGCATACATTACTTGGTAAGTTTACTGTATGGATAAGCTTCTCTTTAAAGTATAATTCTTCAGTTTCAAAAACAATACCTGATACTAACCAAGATAATGACATCACCAAGGTCGGTCGTACAGTAAAGACGCCTTAAATGGAACACCTTCAAGACTGGAAAATTGCCCGGTTTCAGGAGACTGCCTTTTTGAAGCATGGGTTTCCCTGTTGGATATTTTATATTCTAGTTTATTAGAGCGGATAGATCATGTCGTGAAATTTTAAAATGGAAAAATAATCAAATAATGCTGTCTAGAATTTCTCGTGAAAAGTAGACCGAAAGTGCATGTAGTCAGTTTTAATGAGACATTTTTACCACTTTGCTGTGTATTTACCTTACCGTGTCACATGACGTCATTTTAAAACAAAATAATATGATCGTAGTTTTGGAAAGGCAGAAACTCAAAACAGAACAGAAGTTATTGCTGTGGTTATACTTTAATACTCATCTTTTTCTATTAGATAGTCTTTCAGAAGATATTCAAAGAGCTGACTCGGGCGAGGTGCGTGTGATTAAGAAAGTGTACAAGTCATGTGTTCAACACAAAGATGCTTCATTATTGCAAGGTAATAGGTTTATTTCGAGCACTGTGTTCTTTAAGCAGTAAAAATATGCTAAAAATAGCCACTTTTCAGAACAAATATATTCACGTTAAGTCAATGAAATGATTCAAACGTATTATATAATGGAAACATGAGGTAAAACAAGAATACACAACACAACTTCTTTGGCAACAGAGTATACATATATATATAAAGTGTTTGTCCAATTCTTGCCATTTAGTCTATCTTTTGTAATCATGTTGAAAATATTTCATAATCGCCTGGAAACGAATGCTTTTTAATTTTGACTATCTGTGGTGACGTCAATACAGGAAAGTAAGATCGTACGCTCAGTAAAAAAAAAATCATTATTTCCAGTAGCCTAAGTATTACTCGCAAGAATATCATCAATAGAATATAGAACAATGGTTTATGTCATACTTCGTTGATTCAATTACTTGGAACGCCGATGAAAGGTAATCCTTGGACAAACTAATCCGTGACGAAGAAGCTACCGCATCAGAGACAGCAATTGTTCTAAACAAATTTCTCTCATATACCTAAGTTTTAATGGAATTTTATGCCGTTTTAGGAAGTATATCAAATTCTAAATTTTATATAATAGTGTTTTAAGCTATACCCCTCCACCCCTCCCGGCGTCTGGAAAAAGACACCTTTTAGTTCGTCGTATGTTGCAGTTCGTTTCTTCTGATTTAAATGACGGCTTTAACTTATTTAAGGTAACAGGAGAGCAGATGTTTCGAATTCCATTTGTATCGTATCGGAAAAAGGTAGCAGCACTTGCGCTTTATTCTGTATTATGGCAGTGACGTGTACTTGAAATTTATCATGTTGGTTTAGACATTTGGGATCACCTCTAGAATTAAGAGGCATTTAAACCTGCCCCCGTCTCACTAAAAATCAAGGACATTTAGGTATTTTTCCTTATTTTAAATGCATGTGATACGCACTTTAAAATAATTTTACCAAATTTTTACATATAGACCAACCTTTAGGGTGCAAAGCCCTGCTCAGCAAAGTGTCTGTCAAGGAGTGAGTTTAAGGAGAGAAAAAACATGCAAAAAACATTTTCTGTCATTTTCCTACAGGAAACGCACTTCTTCGTTCAAATCTGCCTCCAAGAATAAGTCACCAAATTTATGGATCTAGGTGTAACCAAATATTCGCGTATGCTATTTATAGAGACATGCATATACAAATCGATTTCTTTGAAAATTAACTTTCAGTAATTAAAACATTAATATTAATACACTTCGAACTACTGTACCCCACCTATTTTTTTAAAAATCGATCGGGTCCATAAAGGAGCCATACCTCGAATCTGCTCATCTGTCACCTTAAAGAAGTAATATCGACACATACATTTGTAATATTCATTAGATGCTACCTTTCTGGATACAGTTAATCATTCAATTGCAAGACCACAACGCAGATAGTCTACAATAAAATGCATATATACATTTCAGTGAAACCTTGTATATCATGTATTAATTTCATGCTACAGTTACACGATAGTCAAAACTTCACATGACTATTTTACCGACATTCTGTACTACTATAACCTTAGGACGGCCAGCACATATTTATGCAATCTCGCCAGGCATATGTATGTTTTTGACAACACAGAAAATGACGTCACTCGACCTTCAGCTTTTTCCGGAAGTAAATAAAATGAAAGTAGAAATGCTAAACTTGAAAACGAAAGCCGCATTTTGATTCGTAGATAGTCAGGGGTCACGCGCAGGGGTCACCCCGTCTAAATGTATGCGCGTGGGCTTCTTTTTTTTCTTTTTCTTCTTTTGTTTTTGCTATTGGGGAGTCAATTTTCAGCACTTTATTACGAATTGAAATTACCTGGACTTTAGTACAGCATGTCAGCTTTTAATCTATGAAAAAATATTTGAGCTCTGGATAAACAGAAATCCCACAGGGGTCCGTAACGGACCAAGGGTACATTAATAATTTTGGAACTTCATCAAATCGCTCAAAATGTCATTTTTGATGTTGTCTGAGAGTGTCAGTATATGCCTCAGATGTAAGATATAACCGTATTTGAGAGCTGCAGACCTAGACATTTCAGAAATATTTTCAAAATAAGTTTCGTGTAATAAATGTTGTTTCTACGGAAGCGTGAAAGGGCCATCAGACGCTAATACGTTTTAGTACGTTAAGGCTGCGGAAAGGATATGCTGTTACATGTAGTATCAATAGCCAATTTCTTAAAATATCTTTCTTTATATTAATAACATTCTAATTGGCAGTTGTGCTCACAGTTCTTTTTTAAAGGCTGATATGGTTCTTTATGTTGTAATTGGATAGTTTCGCATGATTCGCATGATTAGTAACCAAAACTATTGATATAAGTCGGGAAATATAACCTGGATTTTATTACATAGTACTAGATATATTTTCAGTGGGTGGAATTATGGCAATTTACGGGTTTTAGTAGAAAAAGGGGGCGTCATATTCTTGAATGATTTAGAAATAAGCAGTACACTGCAGTTTCGGTTTGGCAAAACTGATCATGTTTTTATCTATTTACTGAAAAAGTACTGAGAACGGACAAAAAATCATCCGATGTTCATAAGTCACTGCAATTTGCAGGCAATGGTCCTGCAGCTCATACGTGATAGATTTGTCAGAAACTGCCTTTCATCGGTATTTCTAGAAAGTGAAGTAACAGTATATAAATATAAGCATGTTACTCGAATCTGTTTATGATATTCTTGAAGTTACAATATTGCATTTTCTGGAGCATTTTATGGAAAGGCTATTTGAAACAATGTTTTTTATGAGCATACGGCAGTGTTTACCACCATTTGCGCATGTTTTCCCAAAGAAACTGAGAATAGTGCTTAGATGTACAAAAAGATTGGTAACAACGAGAACTGTGAAATGAAGTGAACACATATAGGACTGCATGTTATTCTTGATATCTTGTTTTCTCGTCATATTTTGTAAATTTAATTTCGAATGATTTTTGTACGACTTCATCTTACACTATATAGTCTATCTCTTTATTTTCTACACAAATTGTTATAAAATTGCTAAAACGAAAGCATACTCACATCACTTTATGCTTGAAATATGGCACAATCGCAGTACCTAATGTTACCTCTTATAAGATCATTATTAGATTTTCTGACGCCTTTCTATGCGATCTAACTGAAGTACACAATCTTACTAAATATGAGAAGCGTTAAAGAACAACTTGAATATCAGGTAGAAGTTGCACAGTTGCGTTTGTCATACATTTCATATCTTATCACAAAATCGCAAATGGCAGTGTTCCTAATACGTACATGAATATTTTTGGCTCAGTAGGGCTAGTAATTGATTCTTTGGATGTTTAAAAAATTGGATTGTCTATAAGGACAGACAGTGGCAAAATTATTGTTATGATTGAACTTATCGATTGTGAATATTCTAGATGTGCATGTTATATATTTTCCAGTAAGACGAGTAATTGATTCCCTCGGTGGTTTCGAATTTGGTTCCTCTGTAAGGACAAAGCAGTTAGACTTGACAACGCTGTTGTCAGAGGTGATCTTGAAGTACGGAATATCGCCACTGTTTGATATGGATATAAGGAAAGATGGAAAAATTTGTGTGAGTTGCACCGAAATATAATTGTAGTAAAAGAGCTTAGATGTAAATTTGCTAAGGTCCGATACATGTAGAAGTTTTTAGGTGAATATAATGTTTATCAGGAATTAAATGTGATCATAAATATTAACTGTCTTCCTACTCAGAGATGGAAGAGATTATGAAATATCTTGTTCAGGTAATGTAATTCAGGTCGAGGTATAATAATCTTACTGGTCGAATGGTCAGTCACTGGAAAAAAGACACCGCCTAGAACAGCCGGTAATCGGAAAATAGAAATGACAAACCAACCCCACACTTACCCTAAATCAAATGTGGATGTACTTGGCTTTCTTAGACAGCATTTATACAAATTAATACAAGAAGAAATCTTTTGACATTCCTATATTTAAAAAAAAGGCCTAGCGTTTTGTGTTTTTGTTTTTATTTGATTCAAGATACAATAATATCTTAACAACATGTCAAAAATCCAACAAAATTAAATAATAAAATCAATTTATCTTTTATTATGTTATTTATCTTTTATTATGTAACGAAGTAACACCATTTATAAAAATAAATAATAAGTGCACATATTATCTAAAATATGTGTCAATATTGACTTCTTAAAAGTATGTTAAAACATTAGACGAAAAATAGATGGTTTTTTTTTTTTGTTGTTGTTTTTTTGTCTTTTGAATAGAAAAACAAACACAATGACTGTGTTTTTGTTATGAGTTTCTTTCGTTGCTGTTAAATTCAACCGTTTATCAGGTATATTATCTTTAATTATTTTGGGCAGATATCGGAAAAAGATTCAATATCATGGTTCAGTTTTAATGTATAATCATGCTGTTCAGAAATCTTACACTACAACAAGTCATTGCAAAGATATTAGCAAGGTATCAAGATTCGTTAAGTTTAAATACATTGCAATAACTGATCATCTAAAATTAGGTGGTCAGCATGTTGAAAGTTAAGAAAACTATGTGATACCGTCGACCTCATATAACAGTGTATAGAATAACCCTAATCAACGGTTTCCAAACGTCAATAAAAGTTCATTCTTTCAATCATATCAGATATGCTCATTATTCACTTATTTTTTGATAAATCGGTTCGCTTATTGCTAATAATGGCTTACACATAGGACAAATCGAAGAACAATTCAACACAGCCTAATATCACAGGCAATTAATGTCAATTTTATCATCTATTTAACTGTGTTTATACATCAAGACCCTTCGGGAAACGAACATATTTGAATCTAGATTAACCCTAAATCTCTGTATCAAATGTCAGACGCAGCGTTTATAAAAATACGAGTACAAAAATAACGTTTGTAGCAGACGTTCATCACTAACTAAACTTTGTAATGAAGTCAGCGCTTTAGATAGTGGATCCATAATGGCAATCATTAATATCCGTTTGATTATGTTTCTTCCGTCTGCTAAATTTCTAAAAATGGACTCGTCCATCATTCAATTTGGGCAGTACCACATATTTTTCAAAAGGGTGTTCACTGAAAATTTACTGACTGAATAGCGAACAGTGTAGATCTTGGTCTACACTGGTCGCAAAGGCAGAGTCACTTGCCGCCCAGCAGGCTAAAGGTTAAAATTGCAGTTGTAGTATACACTATGTTTATTAAATAATCACATAAAGGCTGATTTGGATAGTTATAACGTTATTTTTATTTTTATTTCAAACTTTTCATATCTTTATTTTCTTTCAGTAATGATTTTTTTTCTAGAAATATTGCCATGAAGTATGAACCGCTTTATCATGTTTAAGATACAGCGTGTTTTTAGCCGAGAGAAAATGTTCATTTTTGTCTATCGTGTGAGAAAACATTTGATAAAAATATTGTACAGTCACGTGATAATACTGTTAGATGTTACATTATGTTTGATAGATCTACAACCAGTTCGCTGATGAAACTGTGAAAAAGCGATTGAAGTCTGGCAAGCCTATACATAGATATAAATTCCTGAAACCAAGTGATTTTTACTACAGGAACGAGGATACTGATTTGGTACGTGTGATCTGTTATATATTATTAATTTAACTTTGAAGTAGAATTACAGTATGCTCGCGTTCATTCTGTTCTATTGTACATGCTGTTGTTATTATGACTTTGACCATGGTTGTTGTTTAAAACATATGTCAATCTTCCTCAGACATTTCACTTAATAGTGTATGATACAAAAAAAAGGCATCTTCCTCACTATGGGTATGATCAAAGGATCTTCATACGAAAAAGCTATCCTGTAATCAATATTGAAGAAAACATTGCATGGGGCCTCTTCCGACTTGGATGGGCATCTACATGGATAGAATCAATGACTTACCGTAATAATGTGCATGAAAGACATATAAATCCAGCGAGTTGACTTTGAGTCAAAAACTGTTAGGGACATGTGATTCGAAATCAAAGAAATAGTGACGCCGAAGTGTGTGTAAAACAAGCAATATAAAATGTAGTCTAAGAAATTTTCATCACTCTCAAATGACAGAAACTACTACTCCTGCGGCGACTAGACAATCAGTGGAATATCATTTCTAAATATCTCAACAAATCTATGTTTTATTGACAGATTCTCCAAGCGTACAAGAAGTATATCAGCGACTTCCTAGCGTATATAATGGGGATCAATAGCACAGTGATAAGTGACGAACGATTCATGTCCATGGTGGATGACATTTATCATTTAAGCGTGTTTATGAACAGGGTACGTCGGTGCTTTACTCTGAAAGAAACTACAAATTACAAGTTACCATAGGTTAACGGACATTTTAGGAGAAATACGTATGTTTAAAAACATTCCATTCATCTAATATTTATGAGAAAGCCGTATTAGATTTTGTTTGCTAACAGTTTATGTTTGAAGCTGGTTAAGGTATAAAGGTCAATTCTTACAGTAATAAAGAAATGACATTTAAGAAACTACAAACTCATAACATTTTAAATTCAAATGTTTTCAAATTTAAAGCATTACATTACATTATTTTATCTGTGGTCATTATAGTATACCCTTTAAACTTGTTTTAATTAGGGGGTCTTCAAAATATTGCAACATATTTTGGATGGTTGTCTTTTTTTCTAAGTACCAGAACATGAATTAATTGAAAATACTTATACTTTCTTATCTTTGTGAAAATATTTGCTGTTTTTTCTTAGACTATGATTAAAAAAACTGCCCTGATGATTTGAATGAAAACAATTTGAGCCGTGCCATGAGAAAACCAACATAGTGGATATGCGACCAGCATGGATCCAGACCAGCCTGCGCATCCGCGCAGTCTGGTCAGGCTCCGTGCTGTTCGCTTTTAAAGCCTATTGGAATTGGAGAAACTATTAGCGAACAGCATGGATCCTGACCAGACTGCGCGGATGCGCAGGCTGGTCTGAATCCATGCTGGTCGCATACCCACTATGTTGGTTTTCTCATGGCACGGCTCATTTTATGAATCATGTTGGAAGGTTGTTAGTTATTTCTGAAGATTAGAAAACTGTTTGGTAATCAGGGAATGGTCATAAGTTAACTGACCACCGTTACAAAAATTATTAAAACGGAACTCCACTCACATAAACGATACGACACTATGTATTTTCTTAGATGATCTGGTGTAATGGTTTTTCTTGCATACCAGACGGGGATTTCCGGTATTTTTACCGGTGCTGGAAAAATCCATCTTACACCCCGGGGTGTAAGATGACTCTCGTGCTTTAAATGACGTATTACGAACTACATATATGTAGAAGATTTATGTAGTTATTTATATTTTATTTCGAAAACCGGAATAAAAATCCAATACCTTGAGAGTTCCTCTTTGTTCCTGACAGTATATTTCCCGATTCAAAACATGTTATTTTATTAAAAATTCATAACGTTACGCTGCAACTGATAAAACACAACCGGAACTAAACATTGTTATTTGTCTTTGAAACGTGATGACGTCTTTCCTGTTTACTGACGTTGGTTTCCCGCGCTTTGTTTGAATACCCTGCTATAAGAAATAGTTCTAAAAAGAAAGCCGTTCGATTGAATTTATTTTTATTATTATATCTTGATATCGGTATGCAAGAAAAAGATTCTGTCACTGGTTATAGGTGCAGATGGGAATTTCCGGCTCTCGGGTAACTGTTTAGGCGGTAACTCGGTAGGAACCTCGTTACCGCCTAAACAGTTACCCTCGAGGCCGGAAATTCCCATCTGCACCTACAGCTAGTGAAAGAATCTTATAATCTGTTTCAATGAAATGTATGACACCGGACCCTGTCATAAATAGACAACTCGCTGGAACATTTGGAATACATTTCCACCATTAGTATAATTACCTGTCAAAACATTTGTTTTATTGGTTGTCAGATAATAAAATACAGGATTAATCAAATTTTGATGGTCAAGAAATTTGCGTGTACTGTCTAGACGTGATGACAGAAGTGAATTTGATTTCAACATGGAACAATATTGTGTCATTCTTACAAAAAAATGTCTCTTTTGTGTATCTCTTTTTTCGGGGGGATGGGGGTTGGGGAGGGCACTACAGTTGCCTTTGTCCGTCCGTCTGTCCTAATTTGTGTCGTGCATATCTCAAAAAGTATTGAGAAATTAAACCTCATATGATTGTTACCCAGCATTGAAAGTTGTGCACCAGGGGTTTTAATCTTGATCTCTCACAAGAGTTATGGCCCTTGACTTAGTCAAAATAGAAAGGCACAAGTTTGTGTCGCGCGTATCTCAAAAAGTATTTGACCCAGGATTAAGAAATATCAAACATGTAAAGTTGTACACCTGAGGTTTTGTTAGCGATATTACTCAAGAAACACATATTACGCATATTATCTCAAAAAGTATTGACAAATCAAACCTCAAATGATTGTTGTCCAGCAAGGGCTTTTAATTTGGATTTCATACAGCCAGACCAGAATTTTGGCCATAGACTTTGTTAAAAATATGCAAAAAGGCATAAAAGTTCTTGTTGCACATATCTCAAAAAGTATTTCACCTAGGCTCATGAAATATTATAGAAATAGTATTCAGTATGTGGAGTTGTGCATCTGGGATTTAATTGGATTTCTATGAGTCAGATTAGTGTAATGGCCCTTAATTTTCAAAAATATGCATGCATCTCAAAAAGTATTTGAATTAATGTCATAAAACATTAAAGGATTGTAATATAGCATCTGAAGTTGTGCGCCTGGTGTTCTGTTTGGGATTTCACTCTACCAGACCAGAGTTATGATCCCTTACTTTGTGAAAAATAAATATAGAATGCTTTAAGGTTTATGCAGCATATATCCGAAAAATAGTTCACTTAGAGTCCTAAAACCATGTGGGAATATTGCTCAGCATGTGAACATGTGCACATGTTTTCTATTTCATTATACTAGACAAGAGTTATGGCCCTTGACCTAGTCCAAACAAAATGAAAATTTCTGCCCCATGTATCTCAAAATGAACATAACCTAGAGTCAATAAAACATTGTTATATATTATTGTGTTAACTTCGGGATTTCATTCAGCTAGGCCAGAATTATGGTCCTTCACTTAGTGAAAAATACACATAAATTGCTTAAAAGTTTATGTCGCATAGATCTTAATAACACTTCACTTTAGAAAGAATTCAAAATTTCGATTGATATATTCATATGATGATGTCAGTGTCTTATAATTTAGTCACCAAACGATTTGTGATCAATGTTTTCCTGCGTATTTTCATCGAACTTTTTTTATAATGTTTATAGACATTAAACACGTCATTCAAAATGCATCGAAATCAGATGTCATTTTCATTAAACATTATTTGCAATAATACTGAGCAACATAATTTGATTTATGAATTTGATGGCTCTGATAGGTATAATTACTTTTTCCACTGGTCTTTAAATATCGTTAGCGATACTTTCATGGCCACTTCTAAGCTTTATAAAATGTTGCTTTCTTCAGGGCGTTGACCTTTTAGCCTCATGCAGCATAGCATTTTTCTATGTGAAAAATATAAAATGTTATCAACGCTCATTTTGGGCGTGGGCCAACACAATGTTCCTGTAAAACATTGTAATGATTAATAAAGTCTGTGGAAATAATTTTGGTAGTACAGAACGCAACCAAGCAACGTAATAGCAGACTCGGTTTGATTTAGTCTGTTCATGAGAGGTAGTGAAATGTGCAACACCCCTCACGCACCCTGGCATCGGCTTAGTCATGTTTACAATTTGACTTACTGACGAAACGCTTACATTTCAAGTAAATATTAGCCCACTTAAGAAAAATGTATGTTTCGAAATAAAAACTGGTAGTTATTAGCCAATGCTAAAAAAGGAAAAAGAGACAAAGCTGGGCAAAGAAAAACGTCACCTTACGTTGCCATGGGGACTAGTCCATACTGATTATTTGACATAAGAAAAACATATATATATATATACAGTATATATATCTAACTGGTACAATTTACTCTGGACAATGTTTTATATACAATATTGTAACAGAATGGGCAATTATACTATAGAGAAAATGAGCTTCTTCAAGGGATAAAGTTGTAAAGTGTTGGATCCAAATACAAATACAAATTGATATCGCCCAGGAGGTCCATTGTAAAGACATCCCATTTATCGGTCGTTTACACAGCAATGACATATAGTGTAAATAATTCACATTTTGACATTTCTTGAATTCCCTGTGAGACAACGGAGTAATTGATATCGGATCATTGACAAATCATTACTGACCCTCAGGTGCATCAAATGATATGATCCGCGATGAAGATAAAGTATTTAAAGGAGAGTTGGATAATTTTTTGACACATTAGAAGGGTATTAAAGACATCTGTCTTTGCGAAACGTGTGATGAAAACATAATGTAACGATGTCTATCAATTTTATCAATTACAAAAGGAGAGAATTATATTGATTAACTAAATGAAGGTGACGGAATTTATTTAGCCGTCTCAAGTTTTGCAAACTATATGTGATAGAATCGTATTTCTATGTACAAATATCATGCGTGTTTCACTTTTTTCTGCGAAAACAATGTCATCATCCTTGTAACTTCCAAATTAAATCAACCATACACGATCCTGATCTTTAATGATATATTTTATAGGTGTTCTATACGGAAGATGTTACCATTTCATCAGATGAGATGTCAAGATGCAAGAGTTCATTAAATGCTGACGAGCTGCAGGCCAAGTACAACTACAATATTTCATGGAACGACTTACTTTCTTCACTATTCAAAAACACGCCGTTTTTCCATAACTATACAATATGCAAAGTGTCTCTAACGACTTCTCTATCTGACGTTCTATCTGGATTTACTTTCACAACCCTTAAGCGATATATAATTCTCCAGGTTTTAACCGACAGCGATATTTCTCTTTTATTGCCGACCCAAACACCAAAGTTTAAAAATATCTCCTGGAATCACGGTGCCTTATTTGGAAAAAACTATGCTCAGCTGACAGATTACGACTGTCTGAGACAAATTTCCAAACATTTACCCATGTATTATGTGATACTTAACCATTTATCGGACCAATTAAATGACACCCTGATGAGATTATTTACAGACTTGATCTCAAGTATTGAAGGAATAATTAGAGATCTATACTGGATACCAATTAAGCAGAAACAATATTTGCTAACAGAACTTAAAGGCTTGACTATGCATCTCGAGTGGCAAAACACTGCCTATGAATCTCTTATAACATATATGCAAAACGTAACCGATGATTATTTCGACAATATACATCTGATGATAAATTACAGAATGAAAAGGTATTTAAGTGGACATGCACCACGAGTATTTATGACTGAGGATTCTTCTATATTTTCTTTGACAGATAAAGAGTTGGGTAAGTGTATCAGAGAGGAGAGATTCTGACTGATTTGAGATAAAATAGATTGTAAAAAATGTTTATTTATTTAAATAATTACTAGTAGAAAACAATATTTGATAGTATACACATATCAGTTGTAGCTCTTTAACAAGTCATTTGTCTAAAATTATTCCTAAAACGAAACAATAATACCTTGTTCGAGAATATCTTGAAAATAACACCAGTTTTGTATATAATACAGTGTATTACATATTCACATAAGCTTAGCTACATTCTATATAATATCTATTTTCTATATTTGGTTAATAAATTTAGCTTTTGACAGGTTTATATAATTTATAACTAATATTTTTCAGAGATACCAGCTTCTGTGATGCAAGTGCCCTTTATATATGCTTCAGCTATTCCCAGTTTGTGGCTCGGCTCCGCGGGAACCTACATTTCACAAGCAATATCACAATTGTTTGACATTGAAGGTAACTAGATAGTCCTACAGTAATAAACGTCTTCATTATATCGTCGCAAGCACAACGATAGCTAATAAAAGAACAATTTGATTGTAAATCATTCCTGGTCTCCAGGAAAATAGATTTCCTTTACAAATAGGTTGATGAATAATTGTCAATAAATTTCCTGTTCTAATGATTGTTCACATTTAAGTCTTTTATACTGTTTACTCATTTCATTTCTGTTTGTCTTGATATGCTTTTCTCCAGAGAGTTCCGTGGTTCTTGTGAGCAAAATGAAAAGACAAACTGCTATTTTAGATTTTTTACTTGCGTTTATGACATAAGTTGGTAATCCTTTTATTACATAAGTAGTATTTGTAATGCAGCTGGCTTTAAATGGACGATGTATATATTCAATATTTAAGAGAAGTATTAAAATTCTTTTAAAGATAACAAAAAGAAGTACTGTGTTAAAAAAATAAAACACCTTAATTCCCACCCGCTAGCTATTCAGTCAATGTGTATTAACTAGTATCAAACATTATTCCAGCCCTCTTACGATTTCTGACGGAGGACAAAATAGATCACAAGGTGGCGCTAACTATAGCTTTCCGATTGCAATGTCTTCTAGACGAGTATAATAAATATCATTTACCTACAGAGAATGGTGACCAAGAACATGTAAGGTGTCCCTTGTCATGATACAGATAAAATATTAGGTGGTGATTTTAACGGTAAAAAATAAATTCTTACCCAGTATTAGGGATCTGGAAATTTGTGGTACTTCATAATGAAGAAAAAACCTGTCTTCGATATCACTGATCATGTAATCAAAAGTGTCAAACTGGAAATCAAACTTTATCGAAGAACCTCACAGACAATGTTTCCGAAGTAAAACCTTACACATTGTCTAAAAGAGCATTTTAATCAGGTGAATGAATAAATTTAAGATCAATTTGTTCAGAGTGGTTGTTTTACACTTTTATAGATCTGTTTTAAACTGGAGCATTTTAATGGATAAGTTACATATTCTACGTCACGGTAAAGAATAACATTTTTCTCATATTCTATATGCTAAAATCAAATCATTTTGTAAAAACGCATATATCATACCGCAAGTGTGACAAACGCTTTGCTGACAGTTTAGAATTAATATGTACCATTCAATCAAAATATCTGGAGTCGAAAAATTGACGACTCCATAGCATGTATACCATACAGATATTTTTCTTGTAAACTTTTTTGACATGTATATTTTTCAAATTTTCTTTTATCAGATTAAATTCACTTCAATATTATAGTATTTACACAATATTTCTGTATGATGCTCTCTATACATGTATCGACGAAACGTTCAGGAGTTTGTCTCTTGCTTTAAATTTTCAACAGCATAACTGAAAAAATTTAAGGTTTTCGTAAACTTATACCTAGACTTGTGTGGATTTTTCTAATTTTCAGATTTGACCATTTAACGTTACATATGTATCTTGCAGATTCGAGGAGATCTGACAAAAAGTGCCAATTTTAAAGACAGCCTTGCTCTTCGAGTGGTGTATGATGTAAGTATTATTTAACCAAGCATTTTTCATTCTTTATACATTACATACAATAATTGCATTAATAATGCAAACATGTCTAAACATTAGACTTTAGGCTTTTAGCCTCAAGATCGCCATTTCAAAATCTAATTATGACGATTAAGTTAATATGTTTTATCTCACTAAACACGGCATCAGCTCGAAACATTGAAATTAAAGAGAGTATACGGACCTGCTTGAATACTGGCTTTTTATTGAAGCTTATTTATTTGGAATAGTATGTTACATTACTTTCTACAAGGTGTAGATCTTTGTTTTTGTAGACGTATTCCAAAATATCAGAAGGCAAAGACATAAATCTAAACATTCCAGGTGTCAAGTTTACCCACGACCAGTTATTCTTTCTTTCGTATGCGCAGGTAAGCAAACTGACATTGTGTCAAATTTTAGCCTTACGCTTAATGTGTCGACTTTAAAATAACTAAGACCTTGATAATTTGCCTTTGCAGAGTCTTTTCTAAATTAGTTTAGCTTGAACAATTTGTCATTTAATGCTATTTACGAGAGTCCATTTATCATTTAACCAATATTAATCTCCTATGGGTTTTAAATATCCCGAACAGACGAAAAAGTAATCCGTTTACATTTTTCTATATTTGATATAATTACACATGCTTGAATATAATAAAGATGATGCTATAGACTATCGCATATATCAAAGGCGTTCATACTTGATCAATTTAACAGTTTGCTCTCTTGCATGTCTCAGAAAAAAAAAAAAGCACGTGTTCGAAATATTCACCATCTTCAAAACAATTTAAGAGATGAAACTACTTAATTATAAATAAAGAGTATGTAAACCGAAGTAGCGTCGCCACGCTGGAATCTGCAGCCAATTTGAGAGTATTTTCTGAGCAAGTGGCAATTTGCTATGACCACGAAACTTGTACCTTGTTTGTGTTAATAAAACTGTTACTTGCACATAATAAAGACTCTGTGTAGGCTAGTATAATCGTGTTTATTTTTATAACCTCGAAAAACTAATATGGTAAGAGTTAGCTAAACTTTATTGTTGCATGTCAGTTGATCTTTTGTACAGAGTATGTGTGAAAAGACAAGTATACGAGGAACGAGACTTTACTATATTGATACTGCCTCTACACACCATTCACCGGGAAAATACAGGTAATACAGAAGTGATATTGCATTAAATGGACATATGCTGAGTCCAAGATTCTCCAATATACTCAAAAGCTTGTTCAGAAATTTCGTGTTTGAATGTAGGTTCAGCTTTCGTTAACAGGGTTGGAACAGAAATAAAACTACACAAAAACTGTCGTTTATATAAATCGCGGATTGAGTATGAAAATGCATGGTTGTTTCTAAATTATACTCGTAAATCTTTCGCTTTCATATACTTTCGACTCGCCGATGTGTTCAATGCACATATGAAAACTACAAAACAGCGTATCATTTCTTTAATGCTTAACGACAGTGTATGTATTGTTCATATGATCTTCCTTCCACTCCCGTCCTCTCTATGTCTCAGCGGTTTAAGATTCAGTAAACTTTGAGATTGAATGAGCATCCCAGTATTTACCGTGTATCCCGGCATTGATGTTTAGCTTCAACGTAATTGTACACTGCCTGTTGCATTCTTTGAACATGACTTTTCTTGCTAGATATTTTTCATTATTATACCTTATGTAAAGCTTAATACAAATTCTTGATTGGTCCACCTTTAATATTATTTGTTTTCTGCGCATATGCTATGATCATAGATTTAATATCTCATGCGCAAAAGCACTTATAGGGTTTTCTGCGCATGTGATATTATTTTTCCTATCTCCTACTATCAAAACTGGCTAGGCTTTTGTAACGCATTCGTCTAACAATTTGGATTGACGATGATCTCTGTCCAGTTTTTACCTACCAAACGAGACTCCAAATACTAGTATATGTCTTTATTTTAATTGTGTTGAAGTACCATATTTTATTGATTATTTCAATATAGTTATTTAACCGGTAATGTTGATGTTTTAAAATAAATGTTAGACTCTACATATGTTTTTTTTTTCTTTTTTAGTATAATTGAATAAGCATTGCATTACTGAGAGGGTAATATAAAAATGTTCACCCCTTCAAGTTAAAATATCAACATCGGCTGACCCCTCGGTCGGTATTCATTTTTCTCCATGTGAAAATGTGTATCACACTTTAAAATGCAATATTTATATATTGCTGTTTGTTATGTCTGAATAAGAAAACTCTTGTTTCACTTAAAAATCATAGATTAGGTTAAACAGCCTTACATACATCCTGAAAAGGTAAAAACCGATACATCAATTAATATATTTAAAGAATTATGTGAGATCTGTCATGTTAAAATTGTGATATATCTTTTTTCAGAGTTATTGGTACATTGTCGCACTTCAAGAAATTTGCAGAGGCTTTCAGGTGTCCACCAAGTTCAGAGATGAATCCAAAGAATAAATGTACATTTTTCTAAAATAAATGTGTTATATGCAAAAGCATTTCTGATTTAAAACTCTGTTGGACAAAGCAAAAGATTTCAGGGAGCGTACAGAACTTCCATGTCGAAATCAAACTTTGGCGTGTGATATTTGAATGAAATAAATCGCCCACATGGCTGTGTACCTACATGCAGCTGGATTTCAACAAAACAAGACACAACATCATCAATTGTCTATAACGTCTGATACGTACTGAATACTTATCACTTGCTTTCAGTGGCAGAATGAACATATGCAAATACTGAGCCTGTACGAATGAGGTTGTTTATATTAAGCAGCATCGAAACTTATCGTATCTTGTTAGTGAATATGCTGTGAAATGTGCACGCTCGTTTGTACTGCTAGGCACTTTGCCGTAATTGGGCTGGTACTGGTATATTGTGGTGGTGATCTGTCCGTAAAAATTCTCTCTACCTAAAGTAATTCATAATTTGAACTATATCCTAGTGGATCTTATGTGTGGAAAAATTAAGTCTTCTGAATTTAATTATATCAACAATGTATAATATTATACATCTGATTGAAGATACATACTTTGACAGCATGCGTATACTTTCATGAAAATTATTTAATGAAATATACTATCCTGTATATAATAGTCATTTGTAAGTCAGATGAATTGTTGAATAAAAACATTTAAATTACTTTGTTAAAATCTTTTAGCTTATCACTGAGACCTATTGATGCATGATAACAATTGAGTTTCGCGGCAGAAACAATACTGTGATATCAATACTGTCCGGCTAAAATGGAAATTAGTAAACATTCTCAGAAAATTGTAGCTATGTGTAGCTAACTGCATCATGGTAAACAGTCCGAAAACATATTTACAATATCATTTTCTGAAAAATAGTTTGAGCTGAAAAAAAATGGAGACAACTCAGCTAAAACTTTCATGAAAATTATTTGATGAAATATACTATCCTGTATATAATAGTCATTTGTAAGTCAGATGAATTGTTGAATAAAAACATTTAAATTACTTTGTTAAAATCTTTTAGCTTATCACTGAGACCTATTGATGCATGATAACAATTGAGTTTCGCGGCAGAAACAATACTGAGATATCAATACTGTCCGGCTAAAATGGAAATTAGTAAACATTCTCAGAAAATTGTAGCTATGTGTAGCTAACTGCATCATGGTAAACAGTCCGAAAACATATTAACAATATCATTTTCTGAAAAATAGTTTGAGCTGAAAAAAATGGAGACAACTCAGCTAAAACTTTATTGTAGGCTTAGGTGACTATTTACATATTATCTCATGCAAACCACGAACTTTTGACCTTTAAGCATGAAAACAATCATACATAATTACTGCAATGGTCATCATAACGTTGTACAGAAAACACGTAAAATCAAATATTTAAATGCCCTAAGGAAAGGGTGATATTTTTGTTGTGAAATTTGTCAACAAACAACGTTTTTTTTATAAAGTTAAAACCCACAGAATTTCACCAGATAAAATATGTTGAGAGAGCTATTGCTGGAAAGAGAACAATCTCTGCTACCAATATATATGCGTCAAAGTATGGAAAAATATATAGAAATATGAGAAAGTCAAAGAAAACAATTTTAGGACTGTTAGATGCATGAGTATGTTATCTAAATAGCAGTTAACAAAGAAAGCTCTCTGTTCCATTACATTGATATAGCATGGACAGGACTATGATTGACAAACGGTGTCCACTCAACAATTTCACTCTTCCCTTGTGACAAGAGGGCTTATGGAAAGCCTCTGTGATATATTTATAAATACAGTCTGTATACAAAATAGCTTGAGGAAGCATTTAACGCGACAGAGCAAAATGGTTCGGCTAATAATCAAAGCCTTGACATGTCTGATGGTTGCGGGTTTTTGGTAGATTTATTTTCTGTTTAAAGTTCAGTCTACGAATATACATGAATGAGAAACAAATACAAACTTAATGTGCCTCATATCTAAGATGAACTCTGCCTGACCCAGCTTGTGATGTAACCATGGGCTGGAATACCTTATCATTGATCTTATATAATCTAAATGGCCAGTGTGAGTAGATACAGGTTGAATAAGAACTGCTTGTTCATTGATAATTCATCCGCATTCATCATGAATGGGACTTTTTGTGTAGCACACGAACATCGTTTGGATGTGATCTGGAATAAAATAAAGATGCTATGATTGTCAGACATACACTTTAACTTTGGTAGCGGGATAAACCAGCAACCAAAAATTGCATCCTAGAATTGGCTATTGTACGGATTCTATGATTCCAATGGAACATAAATACTTATCACATTTAATCCAAGTACGGGAAGACATTTTACGACCGTCACGCAGCATTTACAGTGTGCCTTTTATAATTGTTACATAGCATCATAGAAGGCAAACAAGCAAAATATTAGCATAATATGCATGAGTGATTCTATCCGTTAAATGTAAAGGAAAGTGCAACAAAACTCACGCCCCTTGCATCGACTTATGCGGAGCTCTATTGAAAATGAACAGTAACTGGACGCACTAGAAGAAGAAAACCTAGAGCTAAAACATCCAAATCCAAACACTTCTAGATAAACTTCTATTTGATAAAAATAACATGTTGGAAAGTACTTATATTCATATTGGAACACATGTATAATAACCGTCTTGAAATTGTCAGAACGTAGTCCAGAATATTCTTAAAAGTTATTAACATAAAATATCAGTTAATGCCAGTGGCTGATCCAAAATGTTTCCTATTCCTGTCCTTATATATTTTGATTATAACAAAATGATATAAATGTTACATAATGAGGTACCTAGCCAGTAGTAATTTGCTTACATGAAAAAAACTTTGCTTATATTGTAATTGTATTTGTGTTATTAGATCTTACATGATTAACAGTATTTTGTAACCAGTTTCTAAGACGAGACTACCAAGGAAAAACGAAAACGATAGGTTTGAATACTGCCATAAACACATTAATTTCATATTTAGCATTTGGACATGAAATATGATCCAGAGAAGATAATCAAGTAAATGAGAAGGCGATGAACACCGAGAAAGGTAAATAACAGAAGGTCGCCAATATTATAAACTACGCTTTTAGAAATCAACACACAAAAAAGACAGTTTTCCACAGAATATCAAATATGCACAAAAGCCAACAGTGTATGTCAGAGCACCTTCCTCAGAATATACATCAATTATTGTAATACGTGAGTGAATATTCTAGAAGTAATATAATTCTTTCAGTACGGCTGGTAATTTATTTCACAGGTGCCTTGCTGACTTTCGTTAGGACTAACTAAGAATAATCTTTGAAAAGATGTGAAACGAAATGTGAGGAACCCAAAAGGTTATTGCTTTAATGTACTACAAACAATAGTTTGACAATTATTTATTGTACAAAATTTAGTGGTCGATATTCCTCGTTAAAATGTGTATCGGAATTGAACGAAAATGAAGTCATAAAATAAATAAATGTTTTCCGGAATAAGTTTACTGAGAAGAAAATTTGAACAGCTTTTAGCAAGTAAGCTGAGCTTAAATATTTAACATTAATCAATTTATCAAATGTTACTACCACGCATTTGACGTATCAGAAACATTAGTTATGAAGACTGAAATCCTTTGAGCGATAAATGTAAAAAAAAACCCCCGTACTTAGACTCAGTGATGTTATATTTTTGGTCCTTTGGAATAGTGGAGAACATACAATACTATAATACATAATATATAATATTTACTATAATACAATCCTGGTTATACCGGTACTAGGGTTGAGGGGGAAAGGGATGCACGAGGGGTGTTGCACATTTCATTGCCTGTCGTGGAGAATCTCAATCAAACTGAGTCTGTTATTATATTGCTGTGTTACTTGGTATTCTTCGCAAACTTTATAAATCATAATAAATAAATCAGGACAAACCTCTTTATCTAATTTCTATTTATTGAACTAAGCAATAAAACAACACTGAGCAAAATATATCATGTCATTTACAGATACATTTTATTTGAAATCTCATAGAAAAGCAAAATAATAGTAAACTCGGTTTGAGTGAGTCATTTCACAAGAAATAATGATTTTGCAATATCCCCTATGTCCGCTAATACCGGCTTAAGAGTAATTATATTATGCATAAACATTGAATTGCCGGACGGACCGGGAAAAACAACACAAGACATAATTTTTACAGATAGACTGACCTTTTTATTTAAGCATACCGATACACTAAAGACTTGCACATTCCACAAGTCAGGTTTCTCACAAAAGGAATTGCGCGCCAATAGAGATCGCTCAAACCCACCGAAATAAAGGCCAGTGTTTCAAATTACCCATCCGGCCACGGAGACCAGCTTTTGAAACGATGGAATTTGGCTTTTTATTTAAAGCTAACATACATATGCATGTTACAGAATGTGTTTTTCTTACCGTAAACTTTTTCGTAGTTAACCATTTCAAAACGATTAAGCATCATTTTCTTCAGAACAAAAAAAACTTGATCTCAGATAACACACTGGTGTAAATATGCGTTTAAAAGACATTCGATGGATCCTGCTTAAAAATGAAAATCCTTAAAGAATAGATACAACAAATGATATACAGCATAGTTTCCAGGTACTCGCCAGTGAGTAAAATTGTGTCAATGATATACTTTGTTTGTTTGTTTGTTTGTTTTGGGTTTAACGCCGTTTTTCAACAGTATTTCAGACATATAACGGCGGGCAGTTAACCTAACCAGTGTTCCTGGATTCTGTACCAGTACAAACCTGTTCTCCGCAAGTAACTGCCAACTTCCCCACATGAATCAGAGGTGGAGGACTAATGATTTCAGACACAATGTCGTTTATCAAATAGTCACGGAGAACATACGCCCCGCCCGAGGATCGAACTCACGACCCCGCGATCCGTAGACCGACGCTCTACCTACTGAGCTAAGCGGACGGGCTGTATATTTCATTAACTGTGTTACATGTACTGATCCTCTAGTCGAACAAGATATATATCAATTTGGTTGTAAGGTTCCAAGTCTCACACGATTAAGGCCATGAGGCATCTTTCAGGTTTTTGGAAGAAGGCCCAAGCTGCTATTTCGATCATTAATTCAGACCTTCAGTGTGCCAGTTTGGTGGCTTCCTCAGATGCACCAATTCTGCACCCCATTAGAAGTTTCGAATCCACAGTGTCGAGGGGCAAGTGATTTGAAGTCAATAACAGCGGAGGCCTCCTGGAAGTATATCAGAAACTTCCTGACATATAATACGAATAAATGCTTAAAATATAATTGACCTATAACTCCCGTCAATAGCTGATGAGACTTGTCATCTAAGCATCATTATGAACGTAGTTAATTGACGCTGTTACTAAATGGTTCGTTATCAATGGATGGATCCGTAAACCGATCAATAAACTCCGCCCCTTAGTTACTGTTGCTGCTTCCCACAAGCTTCTTTCAAAATGGCGGATTAATGAACATTATGGACTGACCCGCTAGAAAGTATTCCAGATGATATCTGTGTGAAATACCTACCAAAATGTGAACCAAAATGCACAAAGATAGCTGTCAAAGAGGCTTAGTTGTTTTACTAAAGATTATGTACAGAAACCACGGTAAAAGTAGCGCCAAATGCTGGCGTTCTCAAAGAAAAAAAAAACACTTTCCGTCTTTGCTAGATATTCCTGACAGGAAAAATACCGAGTCCTTATAATACATGGTATAATTATAATCTTAGTTATCCTTTAAGCAATATGTGAAAAGAAATTACGTCTCATATTACTATATAAATTATTTGATCAAAATAGTATATCCACTTCTGTCGTATAGAGACTGTATTTCCACGCTAGGCTTATACGATAAAAATATCAAACATCATATGTAGTCAGATATGGTGTAAGTGATTTCTTACATCAAGACAGCATTTTCAACAGATAAAGAAATTTATTAATTGGTTCAATAGCTCTAGCTTAATATTAACGTTGCGTAATACTCTACTGTTCTTATTTTACAAGTATGTTTTGCGATCGCGCTGATGTTGCAACTGATTGCGGACCTGTCGATCACCGCTGTGATATCAGTTATATTATTTATTCCCATTATATTATTATATTTATTTGTAAAATACCACGCAATTGTCTTAAAAATAAACATATGTCCAGCTTGGTGCATATTTCAAAACTAATTTTTGCGTGAAAGCTTACAAAGTTTTGAACATTTGGTAGTCATATCAATTTTATTTTCAGTGCGATCGGAAATTGCTCGCATATTATAGGGCTGAATAAATCTCCTCCACAATTAAATTAAACGAATTCCAGACCAGCAAAGTTAAACAAGTCTATCACAGCAATGATACAAACCAAAAGGGACAAAGATATCTTGCCGAAACCTATTAGCCATGTTTTTGTTAGACCGGTGGAAACAAGGAAACGAAAACCTGTGATCTGTTTACTTGACAGTTCATATACTAATTAGATATGTCTTCATTTTGCAAGCAAAACAAAAATTAAAAATGAAAAAAAAAAACAGATAAAATGAATCCATTTGCGTTTATTGTATCATAGTATTAATGGTATTTATAAATAGCCTATGTTTACGATAGTCCTAAGGTAAAATAAACATATGAAACAAAAAAATCAGCGACATTCTAAACCGCATCGACATGTGCGTATATATATATATTTTTTTCAAATAGCATTTAAAAGCAAGCACTTGACAGGAAAATCAGTTTAAACTTATCCATTGTCAGACTTCCTTGAATAGATATGAAAGACATAACATAACATAATAAATAATGAGAAAGCATTAAAATTCACTCCCGAATATTTATCTTTATGCTCCTGATTTAATGTCTGATTAATAAAAGCTTACGTTTTATCCTTGAAATAAAGTTAATATGCCGCGCACTCTTCCGATCTTATCTATAATGTTTGAATAAGGATTTTGGTATTCTATGTAAAATTAATTTACATGTATATGTTTTGACTTTATTAGTGACTCGTTCAATGTTCACTTTGTGTTTAATATTTTTCTGTGTAAGAAGATCGGTGGCCTAATTCAACATTTTTATATAGTATAGTTAACATACAATCAAATGCGAAAATACACATCATACTTTCAATTGCGAGAATATATTGCTGAAGAAGGTTAGCTGTTAGTTTTATATAAGTAAGATATAAATGATTAATATATTTAATATCTTGAACTGAATAATTCTGCGATCGGCCTAAATTATAATAAAGTGAGCAAATTCATATTGAAACTCCGATCACAGACAAAGGAGTAAAGAGAGACAGACGATTCATGATGTATTATGTATGTTATTATATTGTACCATGCACATTAGTGACACACACAGCAGATTCAATATAAAGTTTATTGCTTATTGATCCGTTTAGCGCTTACATTTTTCTAAATCGGCCTTTGGTTTACGGAACAATAAATATTCCCCCTTCTAGCCTTTCCGGGTACCGCTCGTCAGCATTACATATTCCTAACTCACCCCTCAACCCCACTTCCTTCGAAAAAAAAATGCACCAAACTTAAGAGGATAAGTCAGTAATGGTTCCTAAGTGAAAGCTTGTGGGAAGCAATGGCTGGTTAGCAACAAGGTAAGTGGACTGAATAATCCGCGTTATTTTATTGGTCAATGTCATAGATAACAATTAGTTTGACTGACAGCTCGGATCCATCCATTTATGCCACACAAAGAGGGTATATCTTTTGGTAAGACGCAAATTACATTATCAAAAAAAAAACACTTTGCATAGCTTTGAAATGAATTTAACTCCACAAAATTAGTGAAATATAATTTCTGAGAATATTTCACCCACGCAATACTAAATATTGACAGATCTTTAAAGCGTACAAGAAGTATCATAGCGATTTTCTAGCGTATATAATGCGGAACGATAGTACATTTGTAAGTGATAAAGATTTTGTATCAAGCGTGAATCATTAAGTATGTTTTGAATAGGGTAGCTCAATAAACTTTACAAAGAGAAATACAATGTCTAGTTTCCATTGATTTGTATCCTTTGGTGTAGAGTTTATTTGAAAACTGTCAATATATCTTATATTAAAGATAAAGACGTATTTAGGTAGTTGCGCTTATTTTGTTTGATAATTTAATAAGTAAAAAATTCAAACCTTAGAAACAACGAACTCATTTTGAATTTAAAAGTATTCATATCTTTAGCAAACTGGCATACTATTATGTGTACTGTGATTTCTTGTACCGAGCGTATACAATTTGTATGAAAAATTTGTGGTGATAAAGTTTAAAAGTCACTTGCTTTTTTACCTTTTGATGCAGTACATTTTGTAAATAATTATTGGGTATTTCTGTGAACTAGATTGTAATGTTAAATTGTAAAGCTTTAGATTTTTTATTCATATGAAGTATTTGTTGTTCAGTGAATTCAAAGCTGTCCTTGCAGTTAATGTCTCCCCGTGATGATCTGGATGATGGCAATACATATTACGTCATTCAATTATGATTTATATGTGGAGGTTTTCAGTTATTTTCGGAGTGCAGGATACTGTTTTGGAATCAATGAATTATGATTGGGTTTACTGATCATCTTTACATAACACGTCCTGCAGCATTCGACTTGTACCAAAAGAAAGAAATAGAAACTTTTTCTTTGATTGTACGTAGTAATGACTGCCTGTTTCAATAACACAGCATAATGCATGAAACCGAGCACTGCCAAACTAGACAACACATTGGAATCATTGGAAGACATTTCCATCATTAGTATAATTAAGTGTCATACAACATATGTTTTATTGAACTTTTATATTTGTCAGATAACAAAATACAGGATTAATCACATTTAGATGGGCATGAGAATTGTATTTACTGTCTGGACTGTAGCAATGCATTTTCACCATAGAACAAACTTTTGTCATCGTAAGACAAGTTTCCTTTGCAGAAAGTATCTAAAAGGTCTTGTTTCATATTCGCATTATTCTTAATTACTACAAATTAATAGAAATCATCAAATTCATCACTTAGTTATTCAGATACCTTGGTTTTCTTTTAAAGATAATTGCACCTGATGATTCAATCAGTAAGAGCTAGACTTTGGTGAAATGGATTGTTGGAACTCTGTCCTGTATGTATCCATGAGGTATGTGTCATATTAAAGAGACGTGAAGCTTTACAAGATACAAAATTGACGTTGGGTTCAAATCATTGCTCTTTCATTTGAAAAAATAGCATTTATTTTTTTGTGATAAAATAGTTGAAATACTTTAACTGTATTTAATATAATAAAATACTTGCCATATTTTAACAGTAACAAGGTACTCAGAGAGATTGCATTTGTTGGTTGTAGCCATTCCTGTTGACTATAATTTTACCTGTAAATGCAAAAATATCAGAGTCAGCAAAAATGGGTGAAACTAACAAATGATCTTTATATGTGCATATCACAAACAAGACAATTTATTTCAACCTGTAATTATTAAGAACAAATCTATGACTTCATACATTAAAAGAATTCGTTACAGACCGCAAATATCTGATTACGTACTACTTTTGTATATACCGGTGTATGCTTTACAGCAGCATTATTTAAAATAGTTAAAATAAGTATAAAAATGTGAAAGCTATCCCGCTCGCTTCATGAAAAATATACCTGCCTCTAAGAAAAGTAAAATTTGAGAAAAAAAAAAAAGAATAAATCGCTCGTTCTCTCCATCCTTTTTGAAAATATTCCGAAGAACTATTAATCAATTTTAAGTGAGCTCTAGATATGCTCGTCGTCGGTGATACAAAGGAAGTATATATCCTTTCCGATTTATAGAACAGAACAAGTTTATGACTTCCCTTGCTCTGTAAACTAACGATAGATGCATTGGTATCTGTTTTATACCTTGCTATCACAGGTATAACAAATTGCTCAGAAGAAATTATAAAAATAAAAAAGAACTTTTACAAAGTAAAAATTAGTAAACTAATTCTTGATTATTTGAAGGACTAAGAAAGCCAATTTACTTTTGTTTTGTTTTGTATAATTACACTTAAAAAGTTTTCAAAGGTTTAACAATGCAATCAAGCAGTGCGCTATGTCTATTCAGGGGCCATATTTATCGTAGCTGTGCTGGTTTGTTTCAAGGCACTTGAAGAAACAAATTTTTAACATCAAAGTTTTCAGATTTGTGTGCTTATAGTTCTGTCTAATTTTGAGAAACAAATAATATAACTTTACATCAAATCAAAGTTGGTTTGTCAAAAAGCACTTAATTTAGCTTCTAAAAGATCATACAATTCTAGACCGTGTTTTATCTTAAAATGATTAAATAGGAATGAAAGTAATTGTTATCTAAATACATATTTATGAACTAGTAAGAAAAAATCAAGAACTTTAATTTAAATACCTAAAATACTTACAAAGTGTCTCTGATACTTCGAATGCTTCCAAACTGTCTCCCTGTATTTATGAAAGAAGTGACAAGTACTAACTATCAACTTTATTTTTTCATGGGGTTGGGAGGGGGTTTAAGTTCATGCTGGCAGAATCATAGGCCGTATGGTGGAAGAAGATCCCAGGTGTCCCCTGGGCATTATTTCATCAGGGGTGGGCACCCTGGGTAGAATCAATGACATCCTGTGAGCCAGCTGGATGGCTTCCTGACATGAACAATTCTACGTCAAAATAGAGGCTCAAACCCGCATCGGCGATGAGGGGAGTGGGGGTGTGCAAGTGATTTGAAGTCGGAGAGACCTTCAATTGGTACAATTTACTCTGTGTAATATTGTGACAGAATGGTCAATAACTAAAGAAAAGGAAAACAACTTCTTCAAAAGATTAAGTTACAGTCTGTCAAGTCCCCAGTACGGAAAAAGCAAAGCAGGAGCATTATAAAGACATCCCTTACATCGGTCGTTTATACAGCAATGAGATATAGTAGAAATAACACGAATTTTACAAATATTACTAACCCTCTGGTGCATCAAAATATGATCAACGATAAAGAGAGATAAAGTATCTAAAAGAGAGAGTTGGATAATTCTCTTCACACATCAGAAGGGCTGTAAAGACATATGTCTTTGCAAAACGTGCGGTGAAAACATGTTGGAATTGTGTCTATCAAGATTATCCATTAATAAAAGGAGAGAAATATATCGAATAAATAAATATGGGTGTTACGAAAGAGATGGAATACATCAAGATGTCTCTATGTAGAATCAACTCGTCATTTATTTTTACAAGGAAAAGTATTGTATTGTCCACACTACAAATGAATTTCCGATTTAAATAACTTAGCAAAAAAGAAATATTGCTACATCATGCCATGAACTGCAATACATTTTGTAGGGTTTCTATACGGAGGATGTTACCATTTTATCCGATGGTATGAAAAGGAGAGAGTCGTTTAATGCAGACGAGCTGCAGGCAAAGTATAAGTTAACATTATGTGGTGGAACGACTTGTTTTGTTCACTCGTCAAAAACAATCTGTTTTCTCGTCATTGTTAACTATGTAACATACAATCACACTTTCTGACTGTGTTTATTTTCACAACCCGTCAGCAATACTAATACATTGTACTGCAGGTTCAAACAGACGGCGATATTTCTGTTTTACTGCCCGCCGATATAACCTGGAATCACGGTGCCTTAAATGGACGAAAATATGCTCAGCTGACGAAGACAAATTTCCAAACATCATTTTATATTGATTTATGATACATAGCCATTTAGCCGACCAATTCAATGACACTCTGATGAAATTATTAGCAGACTTGAACATTAGGCAGAAACAAAACCTGGTAATTATTTATAACTGAATGGAGTTATTAATCTCTTATAATACATTGAGTAAAATGCAACCTATGATAATTTGAAAATATTCATGACAGATTTCAGTGTGAATATTTAAACAGTCGCTTACCTGTATCAGGAAGTAGCGGGTCTGTCGGATTTGACAAATTAATACTTTATTTCAGTGAGCCTTACGTACCATAGATTTCTAAAGTTCAAATAATGACTTTTCATTAAATTTTTCTATCAGTGAACAAGTTTTAACAGTTGCTTTATCTTAGATTATTTTTATCAAACAAAACAATATATTGCTTAATAAAATATCCTTTTTATGAAAAATAACCAACAGACAAAGCCACGTTCTACAAACGCAGCTTTTTCAAACCGCAACCCACAGCATGTGGACGTGCACAAGATCAGCACACAGTAGGGCGCCAACTTGGAACAGTTAGTGTCAAACCCACCGCTTGGGAGATGAAATTGGTTTATGGTACACACAAAACTTTACTCTTCAACAACCCCACCCTTCCCCCCCCCCCCACCTCCCCACACACACACACTTCTATCATGTTCCAGGGCGGAGACGGTGTAAATAAAAGTATTCTCCACCCGGTGAATCTCTAAAACACGCAATGCCAAAACACCAAAACACATGTACTATGTTTCTATGCAGAAGACAGAAGCATTAAGAAAAACACCCATAAGGGCTCGACGAAACAGGTCAAACGACAGATATTAAAACAGCTAAGTCTGGATTGGATCTAAAAACTGCCTACCATAGTGTCCTCCGCTTGTTCCATCAGACACAATCAAAATGGGAAGCGAAGAGTCCATCTGTAAAAGGGTTTTCCACCAAACATGAAGTGTGTCTCAAAGTGTTTTATAACTTTACCAAATTCAGTTGGGAAATTATCATGACCCAAGATCATACGAAGTTTGTAAACCACATCCCCGTGAAAGTTTGGTTTCGATATACCTTCTAGCAGGTGTCCTTAAATAACTGTTGAATTGTAAAACCAAACCTGAAATACGATAGCAAAATTTAGCAAAATATTTTCATAACTTATTATATTGGTAGTCTTGTTGTGAAGAAGTTTATTTGTTATAAATAAATTACGTTCACTAAAATCTTGAAAATGACTACAGTCTGGCAAACTGAATCAATTAAGAAATATATATCCAATAAGATGTTGCCTTGTGTACATTCAAATTACATTGAGAAATTAACAATACTAAAATCAAAAATCATCCGTCTTGTCATAAATTTTGGTTTATATGTATAATATTATCATAAACAGAGATAGGTAAATCTAAAAAACGAAGCAGTATTTTCCAAATAGTTTTATTTAGCTTGAGTTCCCGGGGATAAATACAAAATGTAGCATCACCAGTAGGGCAAACACGGAGTATCAATATTATATGTTGTTCAACAACAAGGAAAACGCTTCAAAATCATCATCATGAGTCTACAACGTTTAATTTTACAACGCAACTAGTAATATAAGCTTTATCAAATTCGTAGCATTCTCCCTCGCAAAAAAAAAAAAACAAAAAACTTTTGAATAAGAAGGTTAGTTTGTCATTTGATAAATTTTATGTGGTTAGGTGGTATACAAAGTAAAGAAGTCATAAGCACCGATGGGAGAAACTTTGTAATTCTTATCTAGAATTTCGCCAGAATTCTTTGCAGACCAAAATAATTGCATATCTTATCACAATATCTTTTTACGTGGGCTTCTACAGCAGTAAGACATGGCTTGATTTTGATAACTTTAAAATATTGGTAGTAGTATAGAGCTCGAATGAACGATGAAACGGGCTTTATATGGTTGTTTATGTGGTAAAGGAATCCAATACCAAGTTTTGTCCAGTAGGATTCATTAAATAAGCTTTTAAATTAGTACTATTCTATTCTATAGTAAGGCGTCAAATGATGATAATATTGTTAGCCGCCTTTTTTGATGGAACTAAAACATACCTAGAGAGAAATTCTTGGATTTTTTTCAGATGTCTTGCAGTAAACTTGGGTTTAGGCGGAAATAGGTGTTCATTTTTTTTTTAATCATATGAGAATCGACAATGTTCAAAATATTATGTTTCCAGAACGTCAAAACATTAGGATCAGCATTTTTATGACGTCACCATTTAACTCAAAACGATCTGATTGATTCCGCAATCTGACCACGACAGGTATCAAAGTCAAGTAAATATTTGAAGGAATTCTATATTTAGACCCATAAAGAATAAATTACAAATACGCTTGTCTTTGATAATTCCAAAATAACCGGTGATGACAGGGCAATCTGAATAGCAAAATTTCAAATATTTAAGTAGGAATAGTTGATCGTACATCTAGGTCTGAAATAACATTTCTGATGTTTTATACTTGTAACAGATAATCGGAACTTCAGAATATCTGCAATATTAAGGCATAGAATTAATGACACGCCTGTCCCGAAAAATAATGAGTACATCGATGAAGACAATACCTTTTATTGAAACATAATTTTAGAAAATATCTGTCGTGGTCAGATTCAGTGTCAATATGTGGACTGAGAATGCGTCTGTGTAACTTCGAATAAGATGTGATGCAGTATAAAAAGGGGCTGTTTGAATAACGTACTGGTCCGCTTCCTCGTCAAGCTTTTTAAGAAGCTGAATAAATAAACAAGTAAGATATGAAAATATGCAGTGTCTATAAGAGTTTGAAAGAATTAAAGCAAGGTCTGCAACAGAAAAATTGCCTTTAGATCTGCTCTTAATATTACCATTGCATCTTATTCCATGAGACATAGATTTACGTTTTCCATTTATTAAGATAGAAAACATCTCAATGTCAGGGTTTTAAAGATATTATCTTCTTGACCGATACTGCCATTTAAGCCCGATGATATTTGTAAATTTTAAATCCATCTGAATTCAGCTAAATATCTGTTCTTAAGTTATAAAGTGGGATTTATATAATATAGTCTTTATTGTAACCTGATCAAACGTATGAGGTTATAATATAAAAAGGTAGTAAACTTGGTCCGACTTTGCATTTTGTATGAATGTTTGCGGTTACTCGCCCAGTTTGACCAACATACTGATAACAACCATTTACCGAGTTTAAAGCCAGTGCAGAAATCATGTGGGGACGTATTTCTGTCAATGAGGAAATTTACTTAAAAAGTTCTGCCGTTAACATTTACGGTAATTGTAGACCTATGCAATAAATGATCGCAACTACCTTACCTCATACAATTGCACTTGTAAATACTGTACCCTCACAAATGCCCTGTGCATCATTGCGGATAATCTGTACGTTTTATTTTATAGTTCTTAATATAGTAGAGTTTAAATGATGCAGCTTGGGTCCTTTTTTCAATAAACTGGAAATGTCTGTCCGTTAAACTGCATTATAACCGCCACTTTATTGCATATCCATATGCTGTCTTTCGTTATATTATGTGATTACAAATTTATTTGTTGTATACGTGATTTATTACTAATAATATTCGGAGATATCAGCGTCTGTTATGCTAGTTCTCTTTATATATGCTTTAGCTATCCCGAGTTTGTGGTTCGGCTCCGTGTCAACTAATATGGCAACTATTTGATATCGAAGATAATTAGATAGTCCTACAGTAATCAGCGTCCTCGTCATAACGTCGCAAGTACACCGAGAAGAATTGATCGTAAATCATCTCCGTGTTCCAGGACGATAGATTTCCTTTACAAATTGGTTGATGAATAATTGTCAATAAATTTCCTGTCCTTAATCAACGTTTAAAGTATCGCTTTATCCGCTTAGCCTTTTGTCATCTCATCCTCTTGTTTTCAAAGAGCTATAAGCAAACACAACGAAAGACTAAATTCTAGATCTAGTACTACATAAAACTTTACGGTTGCATTGATGGCATAATGTGATTGTTCTTTCCATAATATTCGGAGGGTTTTAATAATGCAGATGGCTTTGGATGGTCGTTTTAAATATTCAATAGTAAAAATCATTTTTAATAACAAAAAGAGTTTTTGTGTAAACGATTAGAACAACCTTACACATGCAGTCAACACCATACTTGTATTCAGAGTATAAACCAAAACTATTAATTAAGTCCTGATACGATTTCTGACAGCACAGAACATAACAGACGAGTATGTGGGGCAGACAATAGCTTTCTGATTTCAATGTCTTCTAGAAGATTACAATAGATACTCATTATATGTTTACAGGAATGGCGGCCAAGAACATATGGTGTGCTTTAACATGTCAATGCTAAAATAATAGGTGTTTATAATTAATACACTGTTCTAAAATATTGAAGCAAACATATAAAATAGAAATTTAGTTTGCATTGATTAGAGCTTCTTAGGTAAGCTTTCGGAGTAAAACCGTATGTTTACACACCTTTAAATTAACAGGACATTTCGTCCTGGTAACTTAATCTACATTTTACAGATGGGTAACACTGACGCACCCTAATCGATGTAAAAGTGTATTCTGATCCAGAGTAAGGAAATTCAGATATTACTTATATACTGTAAGAGGTGAACGTGTTGTATACTTGAATATTTAAGGAGGCGTTTACTTACTATCTAACTTTGTTAAAATAACATATACCGTTATTCTTTTCTTTTGCAAATTCTTCCCAAAATTAATTTGATTTGGGTAATTTGTCATTTAATCATTTAAGATTGTTCATTTATCATATTTCCAGAATAAATTTCCTACTGGGATTTGATATCCCAACCAGACTAAGACGTTATCTGTTTTTAATTTAATTACTCAAGCTAATGTAAAATAACGATAAATTAAATGACGTAGACTAGTGCATATATTCAAGCCAGGGCGCATCTGTTCATCGTGAAATATTCACCATCTTCGGAAAGTCCCCCAGAACAATGTAAATGAGTGACAAATTTGTAAATGTGTAGACATGTCCAGTTTTAGAAAGCAAACTGTATTAATGAAAATTTAAGACACAGAACCAGTTAATTACAAGTTCGGAGTATGTTAAAACAATGTGGCAGCGTTTAACTGTGTATCCATTGTAAGGATATATTGATTATTTAACAATGAAGCGTTTACTATGAACCTAAAACTTATAACCTTCTGTTTGTAAATTATAATTTTGAAATTTTATACAATTATGTGTAACATTTGTCTGATATTTGCTTGGAGAGTTTCTTCGAAAATGAAAAAAAATACTAGTATATCATTTTATTAATAGATATAGTGCAATTTATGTAATACATCGTTTAAAAGAAATTCAAAAATAGAAAGCATTTTTATAGATACTGAGTTGTCAGATACTGACATTTTCGTTAGAGGGGATTCTATTATTGATATGTTTTATATATCACACAATCCAATCTAGATTGCATGGTGACTTTCCAGCCATTTTCCAGCTTTCACAGTGGTTGAAAATCCGTGGTGTCCTTATAGTTATTTCAGGTACGAGTGGGAATCGATTAAAACAATTAACATTTCACAACAAAGCGAAACAGCTTCCTCAATCTTCCACATTTCAAACTATATAGGCGAGGACCAGCAGTTTGAAGCATTTGACCTCATAGATTCCCTTTAGGAACGAATTGTTGAATCTGTAGTTGAAAACAAGCATGTTTATTTAGTGTGCATTATTGTGACCTTGAACTTTTTTTTATAGTTTACGAGTACACAATTCATTAAAGATGCAATATGCTCTGCTTTCACTTAAATTATTATTATTATAAACCACATTTATATAGCACTCTTTTCATATAAAAATACGTTCAAAAGTGCTTTACATAAAAACATCTATATAATGTTCAATAAAAATGGTAATTGAACTGTTATAGAATTAATTTAAAATTACATTACGGTAATAAGATACATAGCGTTTTAAATTAAAGGTAAGCAGATCAAAACTTGAAACAAAATACAATAGCGTAAAACATATAACTGATCTCTCAAAGTTACAAGTTAGAACAGAATAGAACAGCAGATATCCTACAATTTGAAAAGATAGAATTAAGCAGTATGATGCCTGTGAAATACATCACAGCATGCAAACCGTCCAGGATGCTTAGGTCAATTCTCACCTAAACGGTCCGGAGATCATCCATGATACATCCCTAATAAAAACACTGCTTATATTATTGTCACACTACTGTTCTTGATTGGCCGGCCAAGTACCTACATTATTCTACCAGGTAATTAGTGAGATTAGTTCCAAACGATTGTATGAAATAAGTCGTCTTTAGTGTTTTTGTTTTTCAAACTTTGCAAGGTCTTGCAGTCTCATGCCAGATGGGAGGGCATTCCTTAACTCGCAGCTGCTGTCTGAAAGCTCCTGTCACCAAATCGTACTGTCCAACATTTGGTCAGATTTCTGGATGGCGTATATATTTCTAACATGTTCACTACATAAGCTGGTGATTGATCATCGAGTGTCTAATATGTACGTGTTAGAATTTTGCATTCTACCCTGCACTGCACAGGAAGCCAATGGAGTTCACGCAGCACAGGTGTTATATGGTCGTATCTGGATGTTCTGGTTACGATTCTAGCTGCCGTATTTTGGACATATTGTAGTTTGTTCATTGACTGTTTTGGAATCCAATATAGAAGAGAGTTAAAATAATCTAAACGTGATGTAACAAGAGAGTTAATTAGAGATTTGGTTGCGTTTGTGGTTATATATTGTCTGATGTGATAATTTGCCGCAACTGTGCATAGGAATTCCTACACACACTAGGTTGCTCCATCCTCATGTTCGAAACCAGAAAGCACTGAGGATCCTGACACTGCCTGATTGTTTGATTTCAGAGCCGTCAATTGTCACAGAAATGTTTGAAACAGATTGTACTTTGTGTTCAGATGAAAATATGATTAATTCTGGGTGTTTTTTTTTCTCAGCATTGAATTGTTTCAACATGTTGATATTCACCCAACTAACTATATCTTTAGAAATTTTCAACGGGATAGATTGTCTCTTCAATAGACAATTTGTTTATCGGTTTGAAGGATTGATATAACTGCGAATCCTCCACATAGAAATGATTGTTCAGTCCGTGCTTTCTGCAGATAGCTCCGACTGGTTTTGTGTACGTTGTGTAGTTTTGGGCCCCAGGACAGACCCTTAGGGTACACTGTACTTCATGAGCACTGGTTGTGATAGCTCACCGTCTATGCATCCGGTCTGGTAGCGGTCACTAAGGTATGACATCATTCATGCGAGTGGCTTTCCTGTAATACCAAAGACGTTCTAGGCGATGAATCAACGCCGCGTGGTTGATAGTGTCAAATGCTGCAGAGAGATCGAGCATCACAAGAATAGTCACATTGTTCTTATCCAACGGTTGAAGAATGTCGTTTTGGACTTCTAACAGGACGGTTTCAGTGGAGTGGAATTTCTTATAAACAGATTTATTGATTTCATGGAGTCAATTGTTCCTCAGATGTTTTCAATTCGAACATCTACCACTTTTTCTAAGATTTTAGACAGAAAAGGCAGATTTGACACAGGTCTTTAGGTTTTTAGTACATTAGCATCTAGGCTTGGCCATTTTAGGAGAGGTCTTATTCGTGAATGTTTGAACGCTTTGGGCACATACGCAGCGTCTACAGATGCATTTGTAATTTTTGTTTTCACTGGTGTTAGTTCGTCAAGACATTCTTTTAATAACCATGTTGGGATTCTGAGGATCTAGTTCACAAGATTTGTTTGCTGATTTCACTTCGTCTTCTGATGTTTGAGTAAACTCAACATAATTGACACCTGTGTATTCAGTTTCTATGTCATCTAAATCAGATACAGATTGTGTTTGCAATGTTATATTGTTTCGATCTTTCCAATAAAGAAGTCACTGAAATCTTCTGCGAGATGCTGCGGAGAAGAATGAGATGGTAAAATTACCTTATTTGTATCGCCAAGTAGATTTTCGGAAATCTTAGATAAATTCCTATGGTCACTCCCACATTAGCTTTGACAGATCTGTCTGTTACAAATATTTAATCATCATTTTTTCTAGAAAATAAATTGAACTTGCTTAACTTTGTAATATACATGTATATGTAAAGCTGCAATTAACTATCTAATGTCATTTGTTAAAATAACCCAAGATATTTCTAAGAAGAGTTATATATCCATACTATTTTTACTTATGTACAATGTATTTTTGTGTGTAGTACCTAACTTAGAGGAATTTTAATACACATAGACAACTGATACTGTGCAGTAATTGTTCATAGTTTTATAAATAGACTTTGGGCATACCATACCATAAACATATCATATTAATCATTGTATTATATTTTCCTCTCCATTTCATCCTCTAACATAGCAGAATAATATCTGTTCCAACACCGATCCCTGGCACGAACTAAATAGACACATGGCGGAATAACGGGGAGACACTTGCACTATTGGTATAATTAACTGTCATGAAACAAAATGTTTTATGAGAAGTTTATTTGTCAGATAACAAAATATGGAATAAATGACAACTTAGAATATCATAAAGCTGTGTATTTACTGGCCATTCGCATGGAGCAATGGATTCAAAATAAAAGAGGATATTGGCTTTCTTTGCCGAGATAAATTCCCACTTGGAACCCAATGCTTATATTCTTAAATGAGCTAAAATGAGCTAAATCACGGAATTATAATAACATAATTGCAAAGTTCAAAGTAGTCACGAAGTTAATTTTCATACCTGATTTGAATTAAGTATTTGAAGTGATCTGTGTTTGGAACAAAATATTTTATAAGATGTTTATTAGACTTTGAAACGTCATTTTCGACTAATTAGGCCAAAACATCCCATTTATATATCAATTATTAATTTTTTACATCGGCTTGTTTATTACAAATAACGAACAATTATATTATGAAGGCAGCCCATAAACGGTTCTCCTTTTTAATATCATTGGTAGCAAAATCTGTCGTTTACTAATGCAATACTTGCTTTAACTTACCTTTGACAGAAATGTCAGTTACAAAGCAACCATCTTTCTGTTACCCACGTTATGATAACTTGAAACTGCTTTGTATGGCACATTATATTTTAGTGTTTTCGGCGATTCTATCAGACGGTTTCGTTCTTGAAAGACTTCACTCTTTATTGTTACCTACACAAAATTGCTAACATTAGTATGCCCTTTATCTTCTCATGTATCTTGTACGAGGATACACACAAGACTGATCTTTGATACGTTATTCGTTTGCGATTACTGCAAGAAAGAAGATTTCTCTAAAGCAAATTTACATGAACGGACCCACAATACAATTTGCACTGGACTTGCTATATTTAGCTTACACTGTGCATACATTTCGAAGTATCTCCTTTAATTAAGATGCCCACATACGGACAGAGATTTTAAATTAACCTTGAGTTAATGCATTTTAATCTCAACATCCAGATACAATTATTTCGTAATCACTAATATGTCATAGTGGTAACTTATTGAAGAATGAATAAAATAGTTGAAAAAAATGTAATTATTGATGAATCCCTCAAAAGTGTACATGTAACTGTGGAGACATCTCTTACACTGGGCATTTAACCGCAAACTAAATATACTAGAAGCAATTATAAGCAACTTTTAATACCTTTTCCGACAACTGCTACTTAACAAATCATAACTGTCCCTTTGTTTCATATATGGTATGATCTTTAACCATGCTCAAGGGCTTCCTGGCGAGATGAATATATATTTTGGCATATCAAACTCATATCACCAACAGCATGTGCAAAGGTTTCTTACAAAATCAATATTACAAAGGAGAGAATAAATTGATTAAGAAATATACATGTTACAAAGGAGACAAAATATGAATGTTACAAAGGAGAGAATGTATTGATTAAGAAATAGAGAGAATATATTGATTAAGAAATAGAGAGAATTATTTTGATTAAGAAATATAAATGTTACAAAGGAGACAAAAATTCCAAGTACACGTCCATGTACTATGGCCATCTAATATTCTTTTTGTTAAATTTAAGTTGAGATCCATAGGAATTATTATCCAATTCAGTGAGAATCTTGAAATGGAATGGCTGAAATAGAAATCTTTATTTTATGTTATAAGGTGTGTATTGAACTCTAAAGAATTATAACATCTTGATTGACTGCACAGTTTACTGTCTTAAAGCGTTGCATCATTGACTTCTATCCCCTTTGTAGTGCTTGTGCAAACACTTAAAGTTTTAAACTTGTATGATTATGACATATTAAAAGTGGGCAACAAAATATATTTTATTTTAAGAAATTAATAATTGCTTAGTATACGTCGAATATAACAACACATTTTCATACGTGTGAAGTAACGGTAGTGTATTCTCAACGCTGATATAGGAGCGTAGGCTTAGTAGTAAAAGATGTCACATCTTCCAATATCAGGGATGCAAGTGGCTATTACATATGCGCCAGCTGTTATAAGTTTGTGCATCGGCTCCGTCGTAGCGCAATATCACTGTGATATTGGCATGGAAGGTAATTAACTAGTATTTCAGTAAGAGCGGATGCGATGAAAATGACTGCTAAAATAAGAACAATTTGATTGTAAAATCAGCTCAGGTACCCGGGAAAAATAGATTTCCTGAATAATTGTCAACAAAGTTCCTGCTGTAATATTCTTTCTTTTTCGAATGTTAACGGGCGCAGATTTCGTTCGTTGATTCCACTTCTAAGTACATTGTATTAGATTTTTCTACCTATATTTCTTGTGGTTTACCAGTACGAACTGACATGACTTGGAGTAAATTCTTACTATCAATGCATTCTGAAATTTAAAAACGGCATAAGTATATATGCATGTCGTGGAAAGGGAACATTATTGCGCTAATCGGATCTGCGTCCTTACTAGGTCAACGCCTGGCCCATTTAGCGTCACATGACATAAATCAGGGAGAGTGGCCGTAAAAAGGTGAAACTCATCAACTGGGCTTCATCTCGCCGATGTGTCGTCGTTGTTGGACCTGTCTCCAGGAGCTGGATATTTGGGTCTGACACCCCACCTGCTCACCTGAATCGACACCGAAGCATAATATTTGCATCTTTGGGCTACCAACCGGTCTTGTCGACGACGGGATGGGAACTTTCAAAGGCAAGACAGACGCCGGGAGCGACGTACAACGTCTAATGTGTTTGTGTTCGTGGCAAAACATGTGGTAGATCCACTTCCAGTAAAAGCATTTAAATCTTTTGTTGTTCGACCAAATATTAATTGTTCTCTAGTCTTTTTTCCTCTATTTCTGAATTAATTTTGCATATTTAACAATGCTTTCGTGTTATGCAAACAGAGATGACTCGAAAAGGTAAATGATTCCCTAAGAGTATAAAGTCGTTTTATATTCACTGTGTATTTTGTATAAAAAGACACCAACATTCATTTTCAAATAAACAACACAGGCGACCATTTCCGCGAGACTGCAAGTGTGATCTAACGCTGTTCACGGAAAACAAACAACTTCGAATATTGGCAATCAAAATTTTAAAAAAGATATTAAATAAGTTCTAAAATTGCAGTTTCTCACATAATGGACTAAAAACTATGCGATTTTCATTGCATTTATTATATTTTTAAGTAAAACAGGAACTGTATTCTTACCGGAAGGCAATTCAACATGGATGACTCTTTTTCGGCTGTTCTGTCTTTTGTAAAGATCGGTAGTCGGTGATTTATTATGACGTTCTTATATTTTTGGGAAGAAACATCTATAGTAGAAAGAACTTTCATTTTCATTTTGTCGTAACTCAGTTAGCTCCCGCTGATCCAAACTGACCCCGTGAAAAAATATTTACAGAGATCCTGAAGATGAGCTAAATACATTTAGAATACATTTATTTTTTAATTTATTTGATTAGAAACATTAATCATGTGAAACACATGTTGCCTAGTATTTAATATCAAGTTTCATTTTTTTTTCTCTCTTGTCAAATACGGTAGGATTAATTTTCTCAATGTTCAAAATTCTATTAGGTTAATTATTGAATTGCCATTAAATCGCAACTGAAAGTTTCATCAGTAATCTTGTTTTCATCATTATCAAAAGAACAATATGGACTGGTTTTTATTTGATCACCTTATACAGCAGCTATATACAAATATATTGGTTCTCTACGACTGTATTATTAAAGAAACAGACATTAAGCATTTTCAAAACCATGAGGCATCATGATTGATGCTTGAATGAAAATAACTCATATTTTGGGAAGATAATTCTTTCACACACATAATTACATGTATATAGTGTTTTTAGTATTCTTAATATTGTCAGTAATGGATGTTATTCCCCAACATCAAAACAATTTATATAGTAAATAATAATTTCTTATGTCTGATCATTTGTCACGCAACACGCATTATTTACAGGGTAGAATACGGTAAAACGAATTCCTCAGCTTCTGAGCGCTGTTGCCCTGTCACGATATGTAAAGGAAGGCTGTTCCACAGTCTGAAACAAGCGGGAAAAGATGTGCTTGTATATGTCTGTCCTATAGAATGGTTCCAGACAATTTAGCTGTTGTCTGCTTCTAGTAATGAGGTTAGTAGCGCGAAAGATATCAGGATGGATGCGTATGTGAACTTTCTCCAGTTTCACACGGACACGGTCCTGTTGCTCAACAGTCCAGCCAAGATTATAGACCATCTGAGAAGTGCTAGAGGTTCTACTTCAGGCGGTTCGTCAGTATGAGCCTGGCTGGTGCTTTGTATCTCTCTGCTTCGATTTCCTGAATTCCTTATCACGGAGAATACAATACTTACTGACTTTCTCTGTCTGCCGTCACAGGCACTTGGGTATTCAAGAAATCTACAGAAATGTTAACCCCTTAGTAGGTACATGCCACTCCTGTCAAAGCTTATGCCTTCACCATATACTTGGGCTCGACTGTTCCTCTTCCTTAGCACTCTGATCACCCCGAATTGAATAAAATTGTCCTATGTTCTCCTTACTTTTTTGGACTACATCTATTTGTAGGGTTGTGGTGTCAGCTGTAGAACAAACAATATGTACACAGACTTGTGCAGGTAGGTAAGTAGAAACAAGAGGACCTTAATATCTCAAGGTTTGTAAAGAAGGGATATTAAACTTTAATTGCTTTGATAAATAATTAAAAACTTTTAATATATAAGCTTCTTTATTCATACCTTGATAAAAGTAGTTTATATCAGTCATATAGTGGTCACATATGTAGAAATTATATTTAAAGACAGACAGACTTTTACATATTATCAGGTTTAAAAATAAAACTGTATGAGTTTAAAGTAACTATATACACAGGGTGAAAACAATGTTTACAAGCAAATGGGACATTAAGTGCTGAAAAAATTAATATAGAACATGAACAATAGTTTTTTTTTCCTAGAGTTGTAACCAACGGGGTCCATTACATGTCACTGGTTGATTTATTTATAGAGAAATTATTTTAGTGCTGTTCCAAGACACACAAATAAGTCCTCTAAATACACTACAATAGTATGTTGGGAATTTGGTTGCAACCTCCAAGAACAAATGAAATGTGGACACTTCCCACATACAGATGGAAATTAGTAACTGAATTGTTACCGGGTAAGCATAACTTTAGGTGAATTTATTTGATGTTGCAAAACGTTCAACTTAAACAGGACAACTGTTTTGACTTAACCTCTTCAACATTTTAATATCGTGAAATAAATTTCTAGTTCAGCCAAACAGGATTTAATATACATGTCATATTCATTACATAAGTATCACCTTTGCCAAGAAGTTTCAAGTCAATTAAACAAAACAAAACATAAACATCAGTTTTAAGGCTACTTATTCCACAGTTGCAATGTGACGTAAAAGATGAACATACTCTTTTTCGCAGAATCTGATATATAATTCATTGCAATGTTGCAACATCACAGAAAGAGTAGGTACTAAATATTTGTAAAACCAAAGGCTGAATGTAGTTTGTTCATCTCACTAAATGTAAACTCACTTTTTCAAGGCGAATTTTCACTTTCTTTTGAGTGGTGAATAGTTTCTTTGTTACATCTTTTTTAAAGTTAAACCTGATTTCTTTGAGCATGCTTTTTCATATTAGTTCTAAATGTAACTAGCTAGGGGACCATGGGAAGTAACTGCATGTAAAATTGGAATGCAAATCATAATATAGTTTCTGAACAGACAATTATGTTTAAGATGAAGGAATTAGAATTTTATAAAGACTAGGCACATAACATGTATAGACAGAACAAGGCATGCTATTGTAGCACAAAAAAAAAGAATGTTGCTCAGAACTCGTCACTATACGAGAATTATTGGAGTGATGCAGTTTCATACTTGTACAGGTGTGCTGATTAGGATTTTATTATATTTCATTAACCATCTTAATCCTTATCATGCTGGACACAGCTGACTATGCCTTTGCAACAAGTGTAGATCATGACCAGCATGCACATCTGTGCAGTCAGATCATGATTTGCACTGTTCGCCATTCAGTCAATATCTTTTTGCTAAGCACCCCTTTTAACAGTGAATGGTACAGTCCAAATTGAAAGATGGACCAGTTCATTAAAGAAATTTAGCAGGGTAAGGGTTAAGGTACAGGACCAATATTTACCTATTTTCTGTGTAAGTTTTTGTCATTCTGTGCTTTTTATGGAAAATCATATGCATTTTGTTCTATACTTATTTCACTTAAATTACAGATGTACAAGTATGGATTTGCAACCTCTCATTAAAGTTATAATAACAACTTTTGCAAATAGCTGACAATTTTCTCTCATTCTGTGGATTATGTCAACGAAACAGTGAATAAAATGTTACATACATGTATTGCTGAAGGTTTTCAAACAAACACAGACTATACAACATTACGTGGATTTCAATCTCAATCTCTTCTCAACATGAACAGCAGTAATCTATATACCTCAAGTGTCACTGTGATCTTTTTAAATGACTAGGCTGCTAGGAAGTAAGCCTACTTTTACAAATTATCCAGATTAATATGAAAAATTTAAACAAAGATCTATAATTATAACCATATAATTCAGGGTCTGACTTTCCCAAAAAGTTTCTACCAGGACTAACCTCAGTGCTGTTATTTATCCATTTAAGCACTTGTATGCAAATGATAAACAAATGTGCAGGCTGATCTGGATCCATACTGGATGAAAAGCACAAATATTGCTCAAATCTGAAAGGTGTTAGTCTGACCCTAAATATTACAAACTTTGATAACCAATGGCAGTCACTTTTACACAACTGACCTATTTCACTGCCTCTACATGACTGAATAGTTCTTAAAGGTGGTCAATCACATTTAAGCAAAATTTAGTGACATTTTTTACTTTTTGTATATTCTGTTAGAGATTTATTTAAAAAACAAAAATACCCATTACTTAGAGTTAGATCCCTGTTAGAAATGTATACTTTATTGATTTTCATAAAAATTTGTAATTACTCCCCTTTAATATGAAAATATTTAAAATGCTTGGTATTTCTTTTTATTTCCATATAATTCCGAGTTTTACATTCGCATTGTATAGATATACCAAATATTTAACAATCTGAATCAAAAGGTGGGTTTTAAAATGCATGTAGCTTCTGAATTTCATTTTTTTCCATTCTATCTTGGTTGCGCAACCAAGATAGGCAAAGGGAGGTAATAATAATTTTTCAAACTTGCATTTCTAATGAATTCAATCTATATATGTAATTGTTAATGCAATTATTTTACGAATATAATACAATATATCGGTTAGTTATACATTTTCTTAGGTAAAGTATGTTTATCACATTTAAACTTATGATAAAATAACTTGATCTTGGTTGGGCAACTGCAATAGGAAAACCAATTATTAAAAATATCTCCAGTGAAAACCTAACTTGTATTAAGCGCTAACTGAACATAAATGAGTGTAAATGATCAGATGTTAAAGTTTAAAACAAATCCGTTACATAGCCAAAATCTGATTATCCACCTTTAAGGAATTTCTTTTCTCATATTTTCAGGTACATGATTAATATATAATTATAATTCTCACATGTTCACAGCCGTACTGTACACAATGAATTCTGGAGCTTTTGTGTGGATATGAAAGTATATAAAAATTCATTATTTATGTGTGGAGGTTAAGTAGAAATAAATCTGAACATTTTTATAAAAACCAAACTGCGTCACAATATCATTGTGTGAGAAATTAAAAAGAAATTAATTTACAAACAGTTAAAAAAAACTAATAAAATTAGCAGCAAATTTTATGTTCCAAAAACCTCTTTCACTTTTGTGTCTACAAAGCAAACTAGTAAAATCTCAGTCAAAACACATCTTAATAGCAAAAATCTCATATATTTGGAAAGATTGTTCTTTCCCAATCATACAGACTGGTCCTGATCTAGAAACAGGCTTGAGATCTGCAGCACATGAAACCAACCAATTACAGAGCTGTATTTTTAGACTGGTTCTCAAACTCATTTCTATAACCCTGGACCCTGGTATCCTCTCAACTATAACTTGTGTACAAAAAAAGTTCAGGCATTTCCATAGTGACACTTGACACAACACAACAATGTACAGATGCTGAACACAATATTGTTGAGTCCAGTTTAATCCAAATCCTTGGTTGAGTACAACCTGCAAATTTTTCTCTTAAAGTAGTGACCTCCTAATGACAGTCAGAGAGTTTTGTCAAATGACACATTTTCAAAGTTTTCTTCAATAACACATTTTCCTTTTAAAATTTTGGTATTTTTCAGTTGTTACAAAAAATTTATTTTCTCTTATAGCAAAAACGGCATGCAAGAATATGTTATTGCACAGATTTACAGATTTACTTCCTTAAGAATTTATAAAAGCAAATTTAAATTTCTAAAACATTTGAATTTGTATTAAGAAAAGTTTGTCACAAACCCCTTAAAATAGTCCATAAATTCACTGTGTTTAACAGTATACAATTACTGAATGCCTTGCCAGTCTATAGTCTAAACTACTGCCGAGGTCCAAAGGACAGGGATACAAGTGTTGACTACTGACCTGCCAGATATTCAGTAAGTGTTTTATTACATAACATCTGAAAATAAACTTTCAGTAATTTTTATGTTGTGACTTGAGCTCAGCAAAACTGAATGTTGAACTCTTGAACAGTCAATAGCACAAACTATTGGCCAGTTATTCATATAAGACATCACATAATAATAAATGTTATCGACTAGCACTACATTATGCACATAGCAGCAAACAATTGCAAAATAAAACATTTACATAATAATCTATTACAAATGTCAAACACTCTAGCCAAAAATTTGTAAGAGCTAAAGTGCAAAGAAAATCAGACTAGGTTCACTTTTCCACTTACACATTGTACTTCTGCACACAGTGTTATATAGCATTCTTTACAACAAAACACACATCTGTTTCTTAAATGCATTTAAACATGTAGTAGAGCAAAGACTGCAGTGGAAATAAAGCATAATCAAAACAAGAGCTGTCCATAAGACAGCCAAGCTCGACTATTCGAAATATTGTCACAGAAGCTGGAAATTATTACCCAAAATGTTAAATATCAAAAGAGTTTTAAGTTCAAAAGGGGACATATCAGAGTTATGGGACTTGATGCTATCAACTAGTTTTATAACCCCGAAGAAACATGTTAAGTTTCAATTCAATATCTGCATTAGTTTTGGGGATAGTAACTTGCATGTAAAACTTTAACCAGAATTTTCTAAGTCCAAAAGGGGGCATAATTTGCTCAAAATACATGTTAAGAGTTATGGAACTTGACCCAGTGAGGTAGGTAATTGATCTAGAAAAAGAATAAATAAGTTCCAAATCTATATGCCTTTTAGTAATAGCTGTATGTACTTGCACGCAAAACTTTAACCAGAATTTTCTAAGTCCAAAAGGGGGCATAATTTGGCCAAAATACATGCCAGAGTTATGGGACTTGACCCAGTGAGGTAGGTAATTGATCTAGAAAAAGAAAAAATAAGTTTCAAATCTATATGCCTTTTAGTAATAGCTGTATGTACTTGCACGCAAAACTTTAACCAGAATTTTCTAAGTCCAAAAGGGGGCATAATTTGGCCAAAATACATGCCAGAGTTATGGGACTTGACCCAGTGAGGTAGGTAATTGATCTGGAAAAAGAAAAAATAAGTTTCAAATCTATATGCCTTTTAGTAATAGCTGTATGTACTTGCACGCAAAACTTTAACCAGAATTTTCTAAGTCCAAAAGGGGGCATAATTTGGCCAAAATGAAGGTCAGAGTTATGGGACTTGGTGCTATCAACTAGTTTTATAACCCCGAAGACACATGTGAAGTTTCAATTCAATATCTGCATTAGTTTTGGAGATAGTAACTTGCATGTAAAACTTTAACCAGAATTTTCTAAGTCCAAAAGGGGGCATAATTTGCTCAAAATACATGTTAGAGTTATGGAACTTGACCCAGTGAGGTTGGTAATTGACCTAGAAAAAGAATAAATAAGTTTCAAAGCTATATGCCTTTAAATGATAGCTGTATGTACTTGCATGCAAAAACTTAACCAAGGTGTGACGCCGACGCCGACGCCGACGCCGACGCCGACGCCAGGGTGAGTAGAATAGCTAGACTATTCTTCGAATAGTCGAGCTAACAAAAACATAATAAATACTGCATAGCTATATTTTCAACATATTTGCCATTATTTCACGTTTAGTTCAAATTTCAGATTCAATAGATGAGCCGTGCCATGAGAAAACCTACATAGCGGGTTTGCGACCAGCATGGATCCAGACCAGACTGCGCGGATCCATGCTGTTAGCTTTCAAAGCCTATAGCAATTAGAGAACCTTTAGCGAACAGCATGGATCCTAACCAGACTGCGCGGATGCGCAGGCTGGTCTGGAACCATGCTGGTCGCAAAGCCACTATGTTGGTTTGCTCATGGCATGGCTCAGTTTTCATAGCACATTAAGCCTGAAAATGTATATTGCACTCATTTTCCAATATAAACCATTTTTCTACAAAACAGTATTTTCTACATAGCTTGGACCTGTATTCAACAGCATCTGTATGAAATTTAGGCATTGTGCTGTGACCAGTAAGTCCCAACTCAGATTTTTTCTACAAAGCCTAGGCCTGTGTTCATCAGACGACTGTAAATATTGCCAAAACTACTTGGGTGTTTTTTATTATTTCAATTCTTGGGATCATCGAGTCCATTCAAAATACTTTTATAATACAAGTTCATTAACTCTCATGAACAGACCTGATCAAACTGAGACTGCAACTATTTTGATATGTTGCATCCTGTACTTTCAAAGGATCTCTATAGACTTATTCAAAAATCTCTGAAAATTCAAAGTTGTAACTTTTTAAATCTATTTATATAGTTCAAAGTCTGCACCCCTCTTACTATCTTCCAGAACTTTTTTGGTAGAGAACCATTCATATGAAGAGACACCCAAAGTCTGTGGAAATATCAGACAAAACCCTGAACACAGACCCTGTCTGTAAAGCGAAAACAAAAATCTATTTATGAGACAGGTGTATTCCATAAATTAAAATACAAACATTTCTAAACTTGCCCTTTTTTCTAATATTGCTACAAATGTAAGTTTCTTTTTCTCCCTCAATCTCCAGTACAATATGGAAATATTACTACACCCAGCAATATAACCATAACCAAGTGCACATCTAAATTCAGAATGTCTAATAAAATAAAAAACAAGAGGGCCAAGATGGCCCTAGGTCGCTCACCTAAGAAACACTCCATAACAGTGTAAAACATGTTTGACCTAGTGATTTCATGGAAACAAATATTCTGACCAATTTTCATTAAGATTGGACCAAAAAATTGGTCTCTTGTGATAAAACAAGCATTTTCTTAGACATGACCTAGGTTTTGACCCTAGATGACCCATGTTCAAACTCGACCTAGATTTTATCAAGGCAATCATTCTGACCAAAATTCATGAAGATCAACTGAAAAATACAGCCTCTATCACATACAGAAGTTTTTTCTTTGATTTGACCAAGTGACCTAGTTTTTGACCTCAGATGACCCATATTCAAATTCGACCTAGATTTCATTAAGGCAATCAACCTGACCAAATTTCATAAAAATCAATTAAAAAAAAACAGTCTCTATCGCATACACAAGATTTTTCTTTAATTTGACCTAGTGACCTAGTTTTTGACCTCAGATAACCCATATTCAAAACTGACCTAGATTTCATCAAGGCAATCATTCTGACCAAATTTCATGAAGATCAATTGAAAAATACATCCTCTATTGCATACACAATGTTTTTCTTCGATTTGACCTAGTGACCTAGTTTTTTACCCCAGATGACCCATTTTCGAACTCGGCCTAGATTTCATCAAGGTAATCATTCTGGCTAAATTTCATGAAGATCAGTTGAAAAATACAGCCTCTATTGCATACACAAGGTTTTTCTTTGATTTGACCTAGTGACCTAGTTTTTGACCCCAGATGACCCATTTTCGAACTTGGTCTAAATTTCATCAAGGTAATCATTCTGACCAAAATTCATGAAGATCAATTGAAAAATACAGCCTCTATCGCATACACAAGGTTTTTCTTTGATTTGACCTAGTGACCTAGTTTTTGACCCGAGATGATCCATTTTCGAACTCGGCCTAAATTTTATCAAGGCAATCATTCTGACCAAAATTCATGAAGATCAATTGAAAAATACAGCCTCTATTGCATACACGAAGTTTTTCTTTGATTTGACCTAGTGACCTAGTTTTTGACCCAAGATGACCCATTTTCGAATTCGGCCTAGATTTCATAAAGGTTATCATTCTGACCAATATTAATGAAGAAGAATTGAAAAATACAGCCTCTATCGCATACACAAGGTTTTTCTTTGATTTGACCTAGTGACCTAGTTTTTGACCCGAGACGACCCATTTTCGAACTCCGCTTAGATTTCATCAAGGTTATCATTCTGACCAACATTCATGAAGATTAATTGAAAAATACCGCCTCTATCGCATACACAAGGTTTTTCTTTGATTTGACCTAGTGACCTAGTTTTTGACCCGAGATGACCCATTTTCGAACTCGGCCTAGATTTCATCAAAGTTATCATTCTGACCAATATTCATGAAGATTAAATGAAAAATACAGCCTCTATCGCATACACAAGGTTTTTCTTTGATTTGACCTAGTGACCTAGTTTTTGACCCGAGATGACCCATTTTCGAACTCGGCCTAGATTTCATCAAGGTTATCATTCTGACCAATATTCATGAAGATTAATTGAAAAATACAGCCTCTATCGCATACACAAGCTAAATGTTGACAGACGACAGACGACAGACGACAGACGACAGACGACGGACGACAGACGCCGGACATCGAGCGATCAGAAAAACTCACCTGAGCATTGCTCAGGTGAGCTAAAAACATAAAAATGGGTAAAAAGCACTATCACACAAACTCCGCAAAGCTTTTCTGTACATGTACATAATAAACACAAAGTGGTCCAACAGTTTTAAAATATCATGTATTAGATGGTGTCATACACACATTAAGCAGGGCAAACATCCATCCATAAAAAAATGGCTTTTAAATCTCAGTTTCATCGATCTTTACTCGTCAGCTTGTCGATAAGCTCTTGAAGTGGAGCAAGCTCTCGGCGTTCGATTAGATTAAACTCCTGTACGAAGTAGATGAAGTGTTTGAAAGATGTGTTCAGATGGGCTTCTTCACTCAGCTGCATGACCTCCTTGAAGTGCTGGTGATAGATATGTGCGTACACGCGAAACAATCGTTTTAATATTGTCTTTGCAATTGATAGGAAATTCCGTGGAAATGGCACTCCTACAACAGAAAATTTAACCCTTTACTCCATACAGATACAATAGTATTGATTATTGATACCCAATACACTCAGTAGCATTATCTGTACACTATCTCCATACAGGTTATTGGAGAAAAATGCAAAATTTATACCTGTGTTACTCAGATCAAAATTAGTTTATGAATACTTGTTTTAACCATTTAGTGTCCAACATAATTTATTTTTAGAATTAAATTTCCTTTCTGATGGTATATTTTTCATAATTTTGTGATAAATATTTTTCACAATAGAAAGCTACAAACCTAAGACTTTAGAATATTATTATAATTTAGCTGTTTTATGCATGTGATACAACAGAAAAGAAATATTTTTACTGTTACAAATGCACAATTTTATTAATTGAAGGTAAATGAAAGACTAGAAAGGTCTATATTAAGTGATTTTCAAAATAAGCAAACCCATTTAATTATAATCATTAAAATTTACACCCCTACCAAACTTACAGAACTTCATAGATCATAAAATTAATTAATTACATAATGTTTTGATAAGAAGCACTGATCAAAGACACTTCCTATAAAATTTGTTGATCCACATCATAAATAATGATGCAAACAACACCCTAATTGCTTTGTTTTGACAGCTGTGCACAATAAACACACTTCCAAGGGGCCCAGGTCAATTAGCATAAATTCCATATGTTGACAAGTGATCTATGGATTTTAATGGTTGTTATGGTAACCACACCTTTTATTACACCAATCTTATGTCTCATTTTTACATAATTTGCCATAGTTGAATGATAGAATGCAAATAATAACTTGTTTTTGGGTCACCTATGTACTTTTCCATCCATCAATAGCTGTCCTAATATATATAAAGCCAGTGTGATTTTCAGAAAATGCCACCTGAATTAAAAGTGATAATTATCAATAAATTACAATTATAACCACAAGATTTTCTGAAACTGATCTTTTATTAACAGTTTAAACTTCACAAATATGCTTTTGTGGGCTTCATTGCCAATATATTTTATTGGTATTTTGCATTTAAACTATCAGTGTAGTAGAATGCGATAAAATGCGTATCTATGGAGTAATGCATAGATGCGTTAAAATGCGTATCTATGGAGTAATGCATAGATGCGTTAAAATGCGTATCTATGGAGTAAAGGGTTAATATGGCTATGTAGGCAATTCATGTATATATTGTAACTGATTCTTGTTGTAACCCCTGTTCAGCTACAATTTAACCACATCGAGGAATATGCACTTCCTCTTTCTGGGTTTCTATACTCTCATAATACTTCTGATGCTGAACTTAAGCATATATCTTTATACAAAGCTACATGTAATATGCAATACACATTTGCACATCTGTATAGATTTATGCTTTGCCCTTGTAGTACAAAAAGAAAAAACCATTAGGCATTCTCAGTGCTACATGTATAAAAACCTTTTAATCAACTGAGATTCATAAATTTAAACCTTTTTATATGCTTGCCCTGTGTTGCTATTTAATTCAGTGACCAAAATTCATTCATAATATTTTATTTAACTAGAGCTGCTTTTAAGAAAAGCACAAGTCTCCCACAACTGCCTAATCATCTGAATAGTAGTATATGAGTCAACCATGCACCAAGACCTCAACTACATCATCAGACTTCCAGTGCTTTGATTATCAACAAGCGGGCCTAGATGGCCCTAGGTCGCTCAACTGAGTAACACACTGTAACAGTGTAAACATGATTTACCTAGTGATTTCATGGAAACAAATATTCTGAGCAACTTTCATTAAGAATGGACCAAAAATCGTGGCCTCTCAATGTAAACAAGAATTTTCTTTGATTTGACCTAGTGACCTAGTTTTTTACCCCACATGACCGAGATTCAAACATGTCCAAAATTTCATGAAAACAAACAATCTGACAAACTTTTGGGAAGATTGGAGCAAAAAAGTGTAAACGAGCTTTTCCTTTGATTTGACCTAGTGACATTTGAAATCATCCAAGACTTCATGATAACAAACATTCTGACCAAGTTTTATGAAGATAGAATCAAAACCCTAGGTTGTTAACAAGCTTTTCCTTTGATTTGACCTGATGACCTAGTTTTTGACCCAACATGACCCAGTTTTGATCCAGACGATCATCAAGATAATAATTTTGTGCAAGTTTGTATCAAATCAAAGCATAAATGAAACCTCTAAAATAAAAAATTTTGCCCCTTTCAGGGGCAGTAACTCTAGAACCCATGACGGAATCTAGCCTTAGTTAAACTTAGTTATAGTTTATTGTGATTTAAGTTATGTTTAAGTGTGGTCAAAATAAAATATAAAATGTCACTTCTATCGTGTTCACAAGGTATAAATTAACAAATTTTGGCTCTTTCAGGGGTCAACCAGGGGCCGTAACTCCACAACCTGTGATTGGCAGGGCAATCTTTGACTTCTTTGACTTCTGCAATCGCTAATTACTGCCATCCGGACAGTTGACAATTTGCATGGTGCCATAACAAGTGTTGAAATACACAAAACACACGCCGATAGCATAATTTAAGCTCCGCCTACTTTCATGTACTTGCGAGATTTTCCCCGATAAGTGTGAAAGCGAATTAAATTATCAGATACACCAGAGTCAATTGTGTTCAGCCAATTAGCGCCGCGGTTACGTCTTTGACACTTTGTGTTTAATTGTCAACATGTTCGTGTGCAGAAAACAATGTTTTATAAAGAAACTGCTGATTAACCATGCGATTAATTGGAATACTGTTTGCAATTAATTGTTATCTATGATAAAAGAATGACATGTAATTTATTAACTAAGTTAAATTGACTTCCAACGATGATTGACTTGAATTATGTAATTCTAGTTTACACAGTTTACTTTCAGTTTTATTGGAGTGAGATACCAACACCGAGGTTGTGACTCGGTGTTAATAAACACTTCATACAAGATATAACCAAAATTCGGCGGGTTACATTTACAGCATCGGCTTGAATTTTGAAAACGACTTTTTTCAGAATTTTGTAATGAAACAATAACCATTGTATGGGAAATGATCTAACTAAGAAAATGAATGGTCACATCAATGTTCTTTATCTAGAAACAAGAAAATTACAGCCACTTTTAGAATCACTCAACAGCTTTGCGGTAGGAAAAGTCGTCCCACTTCTCCCTAAAGTCTGCCCACTTCTCCCTAAATCAGCTTAAGGGAGAAGTGACTTCTCCCAAAAAATTGGACCTAGCTAGACCCCTGATTGGATCTGACAAATTCATCATGGAATCCAAGATTTATTGTTGTTGAAGATATTTTGCAAGTTTGTATCAAATCAAAACCATAAATGAAGTCTCTATATGGCTGCAAAAGCCAAAATAGCAAATTCTGGCCCTTTAAGGGGCCATAACTCTGGAACCCTGATGGGATCTGGCCAGTTTTCGAAAGGAACCGAGATATTACGCTAGTACAAGTTGTGCGCAAGTTTGATTAAAGCTGATTGCAAAATGTGGTCTCTATCGTGTTCACAATCCAAAAATAGCAAATTTTGGCCCTTTAAGGGGACATAACTCTGGAACCCGTAATGGGATAGGGCCAGCTTTCGAAAGGAACCGAGATATAATACCAATACAAGCTGTGTGCAAGTTTGATTAAAGTTGATTGCAAAATGTGGTCTCTATCGTGTTCACAAGCCAAAAATAGCAAATTTTGGCCATTTAGGGGGCCATAACTCTGGAACCCATGATGGGATCTGGCCAGTTTTCGAAAGGAACCAAGATATTATGCCAATACAAGTTGTGTGCAAGTTTGATTAAAGTTGATTGCAAAATGTGGTCTCTATCGTGTTCACAATCCAAAAATAGCAAAGTTTGGCCCTTTAAGGGGCCATAACTCTGGAACCCATGATGGGATCTGGACAGTTTTCGAAAGGAACCGTGATATTATGCCAAATCAAGTTGTGTGCAAGTTTGATTAAAATTGACTGCAAAATGTGGTCTCTATCGTGTTCACAGGAAACTGAGGAAGGACTACTGACGGACAAAGGGCGATCACAAAAGCTCACTTTGTGACAGCTGAGCTAAAAACAAGTTTCAAGGGCCATAATTCTGAAGTGCCTGGGCCGATATCATCTGGCTAGTTAGCGAACTTGGCCGAGGACTTATTGGCAAACACATTTTATTCAAGTTTGGTGAAAATCGGATGAGAAGTGTCCGGCTTAGAGTGCGGACAAGATTTGTGACAGACACACATGCAGACAAGAGTAAATCAATATGTCTCCCACACCACTGTGTGGTGGGAGACATAATATAATTAAATCTGATACAATATTAACATCTACTGTCAAATGAAATACTGAACTAGTTAGAGACAAAAATGTAACCATCAACATTTACCCTCTTGTCACAACACAACCCTAATGATCTAAAATTCAAGTTGTATACATATATTTTCTATACCATTCTTTGTGTCTTTCCAACCTACCAATTTTCGATGGGAAGAGTGTTTCATCGTCCAATTGGTCCTGTACCCAAGACATGAGATAGTCGATATACTTTGGTGCTGAACATTTTATTGGTTTCTTCACAGTTTGCCCATCTGCCCAGTGGTACTCATATTTTGGTCCTGCCGACATCACTGGGCATGTTTCTTCTGTACAAAATTCTGTGATAGTGCCATACAACATGTTGATCTGGTTGAAAAAATCCACAGCTGAAAAATGAACAAGAATGGACTGAATGATATTTGGATGAATGGCAGCCCAATTCCCATTGAGCCCCAACAGTATTATATTGAGCCGCGTCATGAGAAAACCAGCATAGTGGCTTTGCGACCGCATCCGCGCAGTCTGGTCAGGATCCATGCTGTTTGCTAAAGGTTTCTCTAACTGCAATAGGTTTTGAAAGTGAGCAGCATGGATCCTGACCAGACTGCGCAGATGCGCAGGCTGGTCTGGATCCATGCTGGTCGCAAAGCCACTATTTTGGTTTTCTCATGGCACGGCTCATATACTCTCAGAAATCAACCTCACAGCCTCTATCAGAAATTCATTTTTGAAAGTATTCTAGACCATCTGGTTTTCAGGTTGTCAACACAGTGAAAATCATACACAGCAAAATGCCTGCCATGAAAGTTGGAATTATACAACTCAAGTTCCCAAAATAACACTCTACTGGCAAAAAAGTGTATTGTTCAGTTTGGATAATGAATTCAATTTCACTACTAGCTTTGACTCCGCAAGAAAAAGACAAATTGCAAACTAATAACTTCTAAAAGCATTTGAAAAATTACACTGCCAACTGTTTCCTTTATAATACCACCAAACTTGCAAAGTTCATTACAATTTTGCAGCATGCTGCTTCCTGCCGAGTGTAATAAGCTTGGAGTCCTCTGACATTAAAATCTAATGACCGGAGTAATTAAAGTATTACAAAATAAGCTGGTGCCTGGACAGGATAATCTTTTAATGTCTTGAGACATTACTGTTTTTTTTAATTATTATTCTCACTCTTCAAAGAACATCTAAAACATTTAAACAAGTTATTGCCCTTCTCCTTAATCAGAACCTTATGTCAAGCAAAATAACCTTTCTAAGTAGGTCAATTCTGTCTGCAGTAGAGACTACAAATTCATAATAAAATACTGACAGTATCTGTACTTCACAACTGACAATACACTAATATCTGAATTTAGCTCTCCAAATGAATTAAGCTATAGAAGAGTATTTTACATTAATATAAATCACATACTATTGACAGCAACCCATTCATTGAGATCTTCTCCTTCCGGCAGCATAACTGCTAATCTAAGATTTCCGCTGCCTAGCGTGACAGCTGCATGTTGCATCAAGTCATACTGATGCGTCCCTTCTGGTATATTTTTCTTTGGCTTGAATGTTTTGTTGCTCCGGCTGCCGCTGTAAATATATTAGAAAAAAAAACAATTCAAATATCTGGTTATGGTTTTGGCAAAATGTAATCTGAATTTCTTATTTTGCTATCTCTGGAATCGCTGTTCGCAAGTGAAACTTTACAATAATGTGACATACAAAATAGCTAAACCACAACAGAACAATTTGCATTACAGACAATATACTAATATAGACATTTTTAAAATTTAAGTACCCATGAGTGGTTTCGAACAAATAAGCATTCAAGCTGGTGACAAATGTCAAGATTTGATGAGATCAAACTCAATGCATAAATTTTACAGAGAATTCATCACATTAAAAGCCTAATAAATTTATCGAATAATAATTAATATAGTCTGTTTGTAGGTTTGCAAAATATTTTTTCATAATTTCTACTCATTGACTTCAGCCTGATCATTTCCAGAGTATTTATAGCACTTAGATCTGGAAAATTAGGATAAGTCTGTTAAAGTAGCAGCCCTAATGGAGTCAGTTGGGTTTGATTCCCAGTCGCAGCTGATATCCTGACTACTCCTGACTGGTGTTCTATGCTGGATGATTTACTTAAATTGGTACAGTATCAGCCTAGACTCGTCACTGGATGCTGGGGAGGTAAACATGACACCTGCCATGGGGCAATGGGCTCAGCTGGAAATAAGTTGTTCCACCCATTCTATGTAGGCAAGGGACTTGTGTCAACTTCTCATGTTAAACAAGAAGCTGTAACTTTGGTCAAGTCGGAGACTTCCCCTGGATTGTGAGACATTCTCTCGATCTAAACACTTTCTCTCGTCCGAAAGACAAAATGTCTTTCCAATGAAAGACTGCATACATGCCATATCTCCTGCCGGGAGACTTTTCCCGTATTTTCAGTATATCTCCTTGTCTCCTGCCGGGACATGAAAACCTCCCATAAAAAAATCAATTCAGAAAAAAAGTACTGTGTCAAAAAATCCTATCTCGGACCCAATGTAGACCTTAAGAAAATACTTGAAATTCAATATAGAGTAGCCCGGAAATACTCTTCAAACATTATTTTGATAGTTGTCTATAATACCTAGCTTGTTTATCGAGAACACGACTGAGGCATTAATTATCTTTCAACCTACTGTCACCATCTGCAAACAATTAACATTTAATCTTGCCCGTAGGCAATTGAAACATGTGCATTCGAGATTTTAGACTGTTTCAATAACATCAAAGTCGCTGATCCGTAGTTTTCAAAACAATATGTAAACCAGTCTGAAAATTACGTCATTTTATCGCCACCTGTCAAAGTGTACTTTTGTTTTCGCTGACCTCAATATTTATTTGTCACCGATAGCCGCGTATAGCCAATCAGCGTTGCTTGTTTCCACTACACCGCGAGACAGGCGGCACATGTATGATCAACTCGAATACATGTGATTGTCGGCATGATTGCATAGGTGACAATTTCTAATTGTTAACGACGGATTATGTGGTGTTCGAAGTAACTTCAATTGTTTTCTCACGTACTAATTACCAGGCAGTTTTCAAGATGTTTTTAGAAAAAGTGATAATTAGGCTTAATTATGAATGTCCGAGTAATTTTAAGATGCTGTCGATGTTGGTCTTAGTAACGTGATTATTTTTCTGCAAAATCGCTGATGTTACTGAAGAAGCATGCATATATTAATATGTTGATCATAGACATACTGTGCATTCTTAATGTATTTTAGACCGAATGTTTTAGCGTTATGCTCTTAATAAGTATTAAAATAAAAGTATAATTGTTCAAATATTTTCTTTTCACTGTTTGTTTATATATGTTTCCATTCTGAAATAAAAAAGGTAAAGAAAACAAGAGGGCCATAATGGCCCTATTTCGCTCACCTGTTATCATTGCACTTAAGGACAAGAAGGTCAAAAAATCATAATCAATATCAATAACAAAGGGAAGAAATTTAACCAACAAGAGCACCGCCTTGCGGATGCAGACGCTAATCTGACTTTTTTGTCTCTGTACAATAGAAATATTGTCTTACCCATGATTTTCTAAGTCCAAAAAGGGCCATAATTCTTGCAAAAAGCAGGATGGAGTTATGTTTCTTGCTGTACAGAGTCAACTTATGATGGTAAACAACTGTTGCAAGTTTCAAAGCAATAGCTTTGATAGTTTAGGAGAAAAGTTACCTAAACATAAAACTTAACCAATAAATCTGATATTTTCTAAGTCCTAAACGGTCCATAATTCTTGCAAAAAGCAGGACAGAGTTATGTTTCTTGCTGTACAGGGTCAGCTTATGATGGGGAACAAGTGTTGCAAGTTTTAAAGCAATAGCTTTCATAGTTTTGGAGAAAAGCTGACCTAAACACAAAACTTAACCAGCATGCCCATTCAGGCACTGCAGTACGTGAATTACGTGCAAAATATCAAATGCACGCATAAAAATCACTTGTTGGGGGTACATGCACGCAGAGATTCGGAACTCCAGTTCAGCTGCCAAATCGCTGTTTATTTCATCGCGCACTTGCCAATTGTTTGGTATGGTCTAAAACGCAGATCCGGTCCACGAACGTTATAATTTCGTTTCCATCACCGAATTCTCGGCGTAATTGTCAGCTGTATGATGGGGTTTGGTAAATGTTTTAGTCGGACGTCACACGGGTCGTGTGCAAAAAAAGAATGGATACGAAACGCAAAAAGGCATTTTAGCTTTAAGAAACTCAGCAAAAGGTTAACAGTATTTTATTTTTCGATATTTAACTGCAATTTTGATACACATTGCATATCTGTAATAGTTTGGGCATTTATTATTGATGGACGAATTTTACCAGTCTTCAGTTGACTGTATGTTATTTCGGACGAATCGTGTTCCGTTCACGAAATTGGGAATACATGAACCTTGCTGAAAACATATTTATATTTAGTATAATATAGGGAGGGGTCTTTTGATTCAGAATTTCCTCTCTTAACTTTGGAAAAACATTTTACATTTTCTAAAATTATCTCATCTGTTATACCCCACCCACGAGAGTTCAGTATATATATATATATAAAAAAAAAACAAAAAAAACAACGTACTATACAAATTTCAGTAGTTAAATAGAAAATTTTCAGATCTGCGATGTAGTGTACCCCCAAATTTTGAAGTGTACCCCTATTTTGCAAAAGCAGGGGGTACATGTACCCTCAACTTTAAAAATGAGTGGGCATGCTGTTAACCAAGAAATCTGATTTCCTAAGTACAAAAGGGGCCACAATTCTTGCAAAAAACAAGATGGAGTTATGTTTCTTGCTGTACAGAGTCAGCTTTTGATGGTGAACAAGTATTGCAAGTTTCAAACCAATAGGTCTTGTAGGGTAATGGCCTCTAAAATCCACATGACACCAGTGTTACCAGACTTGTAAAGCCTGTGGTAGAACTTTCACACACATATATAAGATTGAAGACACAATAGTTCATTTATGATGTTTATTTAATTTCAGGTAGTTAAAGGAAGTCTTTTAATACAAGTAATTTTATTGTCTCAGTGTCCATCTTTCAAATAATATTTAGCTACTGTAAAATGTTAAGAACTAATTATGTTTGAGTTGTTATTCATGAAATCTACATATTTGGAAGGTAACCTAACGAGGCATAATGGTATTTTTGACTTAGGTTGGCAGAACCACGGTTGGTGGCTCTGCCGCCTTGCCTCCCTGATTGTCTAGTACATAGACCTTTTATATGCACCGGCCAGACTGTTGATTACCAAATTAAGATGTAGTTTTCCTGGTGTTATGTCTTAACCTGCCCAGAGCTACAATAACTTGTCAGTTTTATATTTCAACAATTTTAAAAGGTCAAGAGTTTCCGGTGAAAGCCTTTAACTAATTTTGAATGAATATATACTATCCAAGACATTGAATAATTTAGTCTTTTAAAACAATAGCCTAGCACCCTTTTTTGAAATTACATTACACTTTAATAGTTTAAGAGAAAAGTTGACCTAAACATAAAACTTAACCAAGAAATCTGATATTTTCTAAGTCCAAAAGGGGCCATAGTTCTTGCAAAAAGCAGGATGGAGTTATGTATCTTGCTGTACAGAGTCAGCTAATGATGGTAAACAAATGTTGCAAGTTTCAAAGCAATAGCTTTGATAGTTTAGAAGAAAAGCTGACCTAACATAAAACTTAACCAGGCAATGCCGACGCCGATCAAGTGATGACAATAACTCATCATTTTTTATCAAAAAATCAGATGAGCTAAAAAAGAAACAAGAGGACCATAATGGTCCTGAATCGCTCACCTGTTCCCACATGACCAAGTTTCGAGTATGATGTCGTTTTTTCTATTATTTGACATAGTGACCTAGTTTTTGAGCTCATGTGACCCAGTTTTGAACTTGACCTAAATATCATCAAGATAAAAATTCTGACCAATTTTCATGAAGATCCATTCAAGGGTACGGCCTCTAGAGAGGTCACAAGGTTTTTCTATTTTAAGACCTACTGACCTAGTTTTTGATCACAGTTGACCCAGTTTCAAACTTGACCTATATATCATCAAGATAAACATTCAGACCAACTTTCATACAGATCCCATGAAAAATATGACCTTTAGAGAGATCACAAAGTTTTTTCATTATTCAAACTACTGACCTACTTTTTGAAGACACGTGACCCGCTTTCAAACTTGACCTAGATATCATCAAGATGAACATTCTGACCAATTTTTATGAAGATCCATTCAAAAATATGGCCTCTAGAGAGGTCACAAGGTTTTTCTATTTTTAGACCTACTGGCCTAGTTTTTGATCGCACGTGACCCAGTTTCGAACTTGACCTAGATATCATCAAGATGAACATTCAGACCAACTTTCATACAGATCCAATGAAAAATGTGGCCTTCAGAGAGGTCACAAGGTTTTTCTATTATTTGACCTACTGACCTAGTTTGTGACCCAGTTTCGAACTTGACCTAGATATCATCAAGGTGAACATTCTGACCAATTTTCATGAAGATCTTGTGAAATATATGGCCTCTAGAGAGGTCACAAGGTTTTTCTTTTTTTAGACCTACTGACCTAGTTTTTGATCGCACCTGACCCAGTTTCGAACTTGACCTATATATCATCAAGGTGAACATTCTGATCAATTTTCATGCAGATCCAATGAAAAATATGGCCTCCACAGAGGTCACAAGGTTTTTCTATTATTTGACCTACTGACCTAGTTTTTGACGGCATGTGACCAAGTTTCATTCTTGACCTAGATATCATCAAGTTGAACATTCAGACCAACTTTCATGAAGATCTTGTTAAAAATATGTCCTCTAGAGAGGTCACAAGGTTTTACTATTTTCAGACCTACTGACCTAGTTTTAGATGGCACGTGACCCAGTTTCGAACTTCACCTAGATATCATCAAGGTGAACATTCTGACCAACTTTCATAAAGATCCCATTAAAAATGTGACCTCTAGAGTGGTCACAAGCAAAAGTTTACGGACGCGCGCACGGACAGACGACGGACGCAGCGCGATCACAAAAGCTCACCTTGTCACTTTGTGACAGGTGAGCTAAAAATTATCACAAGGGATTTTGTCCGTCAGTTTAGTCAGTAGTTGGAACTGCAACTTTTTCAGCTTTGGGAGTCCCAGGACTGCAACTTGAAATTGCTAGTGAGAACCCTGCATAATTAAAACAACCATTTCATTACAGTCACATTTTTTATTCATTTAAACAACTTGTTATTTCAAGTAAACTTTACAAGAAACATATTGTCATAGATTTACTTTATTTTGTTGGGTTTAATGTCCCACCGACACAAATATAGGTCATATGGCGACTTTCAAACTTTGATGGTGGAGGAAGACACCAGGTGCCCCCTCTGTGCGGTATCAAGTCAACTCGTCCCCTAGTCAACTCGTCCCCCAGTCAACTCGTCCCCGATTTGGTCATTTCGTCCCCCTAAATTGGTCATTTCGTCCCCCACATCAAAAAATTTGGTCAACTTGTCCCCATTTTGGTCAACTCGTCCCCCTTTTGGTAATTTTGTCCCCATTAATATTTTAGGCATTTTTGCTTTCTTATGATATTTTTGACTTTGAAAACTTGTATTTAAAATCATCGTGAGTTTTGAAGGAGTTATATTGGAAATAGTTAACTTTAAATAAGTAGGTTTTATAAAACAATAAAAAATATACTGTAAATATATGACAATTAACTGAAATAAAAGATAAAAAATACAATGTCCTTAGCATTAAAAATATAATATAATAGAAGATCTAATTAATTTTTTAAAAATCATAGTAAGAAAAGAGAGAGCAATAAATCCTTATCCCTGGTCATAATAAAAGAAAGTTTTAATTAGAAATATAATAAAGAATAATTAAACAATTAATATCTGTCACATTATTAGGTTTTACTAAATATAACCAAGATGCTTTATATTCATTTTTGTCATTAAAATAAAAAAAGAAATACTTCAAAAGTAGGGAGACAGTGGTTTCTAAAAAGTAGAATGGGCATATACCTGCATACGAAAGGAGTTAAAGGTTATTAATCACATTAAAAGGCGTTGATTGGGCTGATTGGAAGGTGTTAATGGTATTTAATTGCATGAGAAGTTGTTGATTGATCGAATGAAATGTGTGAAAATTTTCCACAAGTAGAATTAAATGTGTTAGTAGTTGATTGGAGTGAGGAAATAATTTGTTATAAAAAAAGTTTAATAAAAAGTTTAATCTTAGTCAAGAGTTTAAAAATAAGCAGCATCAAATACGGACATTTAAACAGCAATCATGTTGTCCAATAAAGCAGACTTACAAAAACAAATAAAAAAAAAAACCAGAAGATCCTCCTTATTAAATCGATCACTTTTAAAGCAAAACGTTCTTAAAACAACAAAAAACTTATGTATATTTTTAGCATAAAATATACTTAAACCGATTTAAATTATTATACTTTGATTTTTTAAAAAAAATACGTTTTAAAAAGGGGGCCGAAAAAGGGGGACGAAATGACCAATTTGAAATCGCCGAGGGGGACGAAATGACCAAATCGGGGACGAGTTGACTGGGGGACGAGTTGACTAAGGGGACGAGTTGACTGTAAATCCTCTGTGCATGATTTCATCACAAGCGGGCACCTGGGTAGAACCACCAACCTTCCGTAAGCCAGATGGATGGCTTCCTCACATGATGAATTCAACGCCTCAAGTGAGGCTCGAAACCACATCGATGAGGGGCAAGTGATAAGTCAGAGACCTTAACCACTTGGCCACAGAGGCCCCCACATTGTCATAGAAGTTTGCTTAAGCATGATAATGCTTAAACAAAATTCCCAAGTAATTTGGATTTTGAAAATTTGATAAAAGAAAAATAATTTACTATACAGTAATTGAAACAAATTTGTGCATTCTAATTTTAAAATGAGCGTTTTAAGTATTATTTCATTGCTTAAGCTAATTTGAGTCTTTCAATTGAAAGACAGTGTTTACATTGAATGTCTCTCAATCCAGGCGAAGTCTCTGACCTGTTGGTATGTGAGTCAGTATCTCTAGGCAATCTAAATTTTAAAATATTGGGGTCACAGTACTGCTTAAGAGACACTTATGGGGTAAAAAGGAAAGAGCTCTCTGTCATGGAATAAGAAAGTTGTAAATTTAAGATAATCTGTAAGTTTACAAAGTGAGTTAATAAAGATTGCAAAACTCAGAAACTGACCTTTATTTACGCACAGTACAAGGCAAAACAAAGTTTATTGGCGACGGAAAGTGAGTCACAAAATGCTAAACACACTTTCCAATACATCGATTTTTACCTTAATGAATGTATAAAATATAATCCTGTTAGTTCTTCAATTTCTTTGACAACCAGGTCATCATATGTCAATCTAGCGACTTTGTTTTGATACAATGAAAAATAATTCAGGAAGTAAAAATTGTCAAAGAAGGAAGGAGGAAAACTTACAAGAGAAAGCTCATATTTTCAGCAGATTATCCCAACAAACGCTTGATAATTTATCATTTAATGAGATAGGGTGATCTTGTAATTTTTATTTTGTAAGATATGTCCGATGTTTTAAGATGTATTCTTTGTTTACATTTTAAAAACAAATATGGCGTTTGACAGTGCACCGGAAACCAAAGGTAAGGTTACTATGCGGACATTTATCAAAATACGGCGCTCACAATCATTAATAAGCGCGAGCGCAAATTTTGTATTTAATAAGATAAGATAAGATAATCTTTATTTAACGTTCGTTTTACAAAAACAGTTTAACACTATCTAACAGAAGCTATTTTCCAAAAAAAAAAAAAACAAGACTATCCTTTAACATACAAACAAACAATCTATAGGATATACTACAGAGAGCAAATTAATAACTATATATATATCAAAGCTTTGAGATGTCTGGTGGTTGCGGGTTTTGCTAGAGTTACTTTCATTTTAAATGCCAATCTATAAATATACATGTATAAGAAACAAATACTAATGTGCCTCATATCTCAGATAAACTCTGTCTGGCCTTACATGAACAGCTGGAAGTCAGTGATGTAACCATGGACTGGAATACCTAATCATTGACAGATCTTATATGATCTAAATGGCCAGTGTGAATGGATAGAGGATGAATAAGAACTGCTTGATCATTGATAATTCGTCCGCATTGTTCATGAATGGGATACTTTGTGTAGCACATGAACAAATTCCATTGGATGTGATTTGGAATCAAATAAAGATGCTACATGATTGTCAGAAATACACTTAACTTTGGTAGCAGGATAAACCCGCAACCAATAATTAGAGTTAAAGAGTTAAAAGCATTTTAATAGCACATTTACAAAAAGTCATAGATTGAATTTAACTGCATATTAAACGATGAGGGGACAATACTAATCAAGACCGATGGTCTAAAATCAAATTAAAAAGAAGATGAATTAAGAAACTGACAAGTGTGTACTGATTAATAAAATCTTTATAAAGATCCTTTGGAAGCAAAGAATGCAACCAAGAAGAATAATAGCAGACACGGTTTGACTGAGTCTGTTCATGAGAGGTAATTAAATGTGCAACACCTCTCACGCCTCCTAGCACCGGCTTAAACGGAACTCTATTACACATATGTTGAATGGACTCCATGATCCCAAAGGATCAGAAAATATAACAACATTGAATCCAAGAACGGAGAGACTTTTTACATCCGCCACACGGCACTTAAAATGTCTTAATACAGGTATCACCTCAGATCAGATTCGATGTGGACTGAAAAGCACTCTTCTCTCATACAAACACATTACATAAAAAAAAAATCAACAACAAAAATTAACAATTGTGACAATTGTTAAAAATGAGAAAGATCTAACGAAGTTCAATGTTAAAAGAATAAAAGTACAGAACTAGAGTTAAAAACAAAACAAATACATTAAATAAGGGGTACAATAGCCAGCCGTTCAGCACAAAGACCAAGCTAGACCGGGGTTGGCCTGTACATAGTACCAATACGTAACACTAGTTACCTCCCCTGACGGTCCATCCACAGACTGGAATGAAATGAAAATGATAAATACGTCACGAGTTGGACTAGCTTGTCCATTACTTGGGAGAGTTCTTTACAGTCAAATTGTTTTAAGAAAAAGGTAGTTTAAGTAATATTGTTCACATAAATGTAGAAATATATACTTTACCAACTGGAAAATGAAAAGGACCAGTTCAGTTTCATAGTATGAAATGAGACAAGACCTGACAGATACAGAACTCTTTATTAAAATCTAGTTGGTCCTAAATTTACTATTGAATGTTCAAATTACTGATTATGTCAGCCTATGCTACTCGCCATTAGCAACATTATACCAGGATCTTTCTCGCCCGTGTTTTAACAACGTTCTGTTTTGTTTGGTTACTTCTATGATAACTTTTATATTGTTTCTCAGTATTCTTTATACACTCACCTTAGCGTCTACCATTAACAAACTCGCCATTACACCCACTCACTCTCCCCCAAGACTTTATGATATTTCTTAAACTAACTTTAATCTTTATATCTCATTGTTTCTTAGTATCCCTCGCATCCCTTATCCCAATCCCCGCACACACGCAATTTGTGCCCTCACTTTCATCCACCCACTTACTTATTCTATTTTACATTTTATATACTAATTTATATCTTATATCTCGTTTCCCTCAAATCCCCTATCCCTTCTCTATCCATTTCCAAAAATATTTGAATATTTTGTTTAAATTTCTCAACCCAACCCCGTTACATTTTCCCCATCCCCACCCCACCCTCCAACCTGCCCCAACAAAGAAAGGAAAAACATATACACATTATTTTACATTTCACACAGAGATATATGCTATACCTCACCTCACACTCCATCCCAACTTCTACTATCCCCTCACCCGTAGCATACACGACATAAAACAAAAATATATTTTACATTCTCACACTACACCCAAGGACTCTAAAATCGCTCCTTCTGTGTATTTGGAAAATATGATCAAAGAATATTTTCGTAATACATAAATCTATGAAATATGCATTTAAATCTAGCGTATCAATGTGGTATTTTTCTATTCTAAACGAAGCGAGCCTGCCGCCCTTGAAGTCCATATTCGGATCAGTTTATGGTCCTTCGGGATCATTGATTACAACTCATTTAGATTTGAAGATTGAATACTGCTTAAGCCGGTGCTAGGGGGCGTGGGCAGTGTTGCACTTTCCATTACTGCTCATGAACAGACTCAATCAAACCGAGTCTGCAATTTTCACTGTTTGCCTTGTTTTCGGTGCTTCCGAGGGATCTACTTTTCAGATTTTATTTCGATATACAGAGACTCGGTTGTCGTCGTCGGAAAAGAATATCGAATATCCGTTTTAGTCCTTCCACCATTACATAAATAAAATGGCCAGTTTTTCAAATGATATAAGGTTTAGTTGATTTTTATGTTGCAAAACCCCAAAATAGGTGGGGTTTTTTTTTGCGTTTCAATAAGATATTTTGAGAAACGCATACTTTTGAGAAGAATAAAAGTCAACACTTATTTTAATGAATATGCAATTCACGACTTTAAGAAAAGCTCTTTATGAGTTTGTATTCGATATTTTCATGTAGTTACATATATATTTTTTCTGTAAAAGCACAATGTGGATTTTGAACGACGGAATTACAGCCCGAGCTACTTGTGCATAGGGGTAACTGGTCACGCTTCAATTATATCACAAAAGAAACTAGTACATTTGATCAGAACTAAGTGAATACAGAAATATTTGAATACACATTGCAAGAATACGATAATAACTAAATATAGATTGGCGTTTTAATAGTCTTTGATACATCGTATTGGTCCAAGCTTCCCATCATACCTAACTCCTGATTACCATCCGCCCAGTCTAGTTATTTCTCATTTTGCATTATTTCTTGAACTAAAAAAAAAAAGATTAGGGCAAATTTCCCGGAAGCACAGCAAATACAGCTAAATACCTTAATCTAATATATTGTTCCTCATTATCTCTCATATCGCTAACCCACATCACGACACAAACTACTACACCTATTATATACCCCCACCCTCACCCGTCCCAAACACAGCAAAACATTACTCTTCGTGCTCCTTCTTTTCTTCAAAATATGGACTATTCATTGTTTTTAGGCTGGCGATATTCGCCAGACTATTATAACCATATACCGAGTTTCCACAAAGTTCCACAGGTGCTGAGACTGACAACACAAAATATAATTTCATGCGCAATTCAAATAGTCCGCCACGGTTATCAGTATAGAGTTGTATAAAGATTGTTAAACTTACCTGTTTCAATAGATCTATTTGCTCAAACATGTTATAATAATGTTTTATTTTTCCAACGGTAAATACTTGATTACATTAGAAAATATTACATAATGATGGTAAATTAATTCGCCTCTATGAATGAAATGTCCGTATGAATGGAACTTTTCGTAACTCAACGTTGACCGCTGTGTTATAGATTATGACCCCGGTTTATATGTAGCTGATTAAACAAACGCTGGTTCCGAGACATGAATTATACTGTGCATTATTCGACGACCTGACATAACGTGGAAAATAAGAAATATAAAATATCAATTAAAATGAACTTATAGTGGTATGAGTTATGTCAGGTCTTATATTTAGGGCTTAAGTTTTAAGAATCTATTCTTTCAGATCATTTGCTATAGGTACTAAGGGACGTAATCGCTGCGTGGAATTGCCACAGTAGACTATATACCAATAAAAGAAATTGTTCTTTGTTTCATATAAAATTCAGCTACTTCAGAACAATTTTGTTACAGTTTCTAGATTTTCACTCCGTCGAAGACCTGTTTCCACACGATATCCATACATTTGCTTCAAGAAAACGAAAAGAAAAAGGGGTGTTGAATAGTATGCAGTGAAATGCAAGTCACCTGAAGTCAGGTACCCTCACAACTTGGTACAGTCCTGAAGTGAACGTATTTTCGCACTATGATTCATCTTTAAACGACTTTTACCGTGTTGTTGTTGTTTGTATGTTTTTTTAGGGGGGGGGGGGGGGTTTGTTAATTTTGTATAAATAATGTCTTTTTTTTCCTCCAGCTGAAACAGAGACAACTTTCAAAGTGATAACCATTGCACAAAACGATCACAGAGAATTCATTTTAGTACCAAATATTTTTCTAAATGAAACCTCAAAATATTGCGTAACAATTATAAAACACAAAATAAAATTGTCGATGACAATTTTTCTGGGGAGCCTCGAGTAAAAGGATTTAATCGGAAAGAAATTAAGCTCCAACTCTTAAAAATTATGGCCTTGCTTTATGCATTCATAAAGAACCATAGGGCAGAAGTAAAACCTACCTACCTACCTACATTTATTCCAAACCTTGTAAACTAAAGAATAAATGCAAAATCAAGAACTTTTACAAATGTAACTAAGTATTTTCAAAGATGTCTAAACATTTACCCTTCAGGTCATATTCATTTGAAACAGCAAGAAATGGCTAATCAAATAAAACATTTCCGCTTTTGTACGACAGATCAATAAGTCTTAAAAGAAACAGTTTATCTTACTTGAAAAAAGAAATATAATGAACAAAGTTTGGTCCTAGTGGGGCTTGAAGCTACGCCTTCCTGAAAAATTAGTTAAAGTAATCTCATGGTAGGAATTGAGTACTCTTTTAAAAAAAGGAGTACATTATTAGGGGTACGTCAATTTTCCTAACCATCGTATTAAGGAAGGATCATGACTAGACAATAATCATTAACAGTCAGGTTTATAGCAGGGTTCGAGCCCAAAATTTCCCTTATACCGACAAGAAAATCGACCCATCTGATCAATGTTCATACATTCACACATGATGTGTGTGTTGGGTGGGAGCATTGCATATCGAAATATAGATGTTGTGCTTGTTACCTTTATATTTTATCTGATATTATGTCCCTCAATGTTTATTATCGCTTCTTAAGAAACATATATAAACGGTTATGGCACGCCAATTGTCCTATAATAACGTCAACCCAGGTTTACGGTAAAAAAAACACTAGAATTAACAATTACAGATAAACAAGTGTTTTCGAACGTAAAACCAGGTTTTTCTAATACTTACCCATATTTTCGAGCAAAGACACGCCGTGAACCCAGGTTTCAACTAGGTTTTTCAATTGAACTTTGAATTTCGGCCGTTATTCTAAGTTCACGAGCGTAAACCATAGCTTACGAACGTGAACATATGTAAACGATCGTGAACTTAGGTTTACGACCGTGAACATAGGTTTACGACCATAAACATAGGTTAACGCTGGTGAACATAGGATAATGACCAAAAATCATACCGTTACAAGACAGGAGACATGCAAAAGTCATGCTTCAAGCAGAGAAGTTCAGGTCTTTTCAAAACCATTCCATAAAAGCCAATCGGATGGCTACACCAAATATTGGCTCAAACGTAGCAGCTTCGTTCACGAGGCAAAGAAACTCAATCGAGAGTTCGAAAATGAGCTGAACATACCAACGACTCTCCTCGGTAGAGAAGACATTAGAAACCCTCTAGGGAATTATCTGTCTTCAGTGACTGTGGGACTTGCTGTTCCTTATCTTCACCGCGGGCAACAAGAGGATGAATGTATTCGGAAGAGCCTTACACTAGCTATGATCAATGAAGACTATCCTCCGGAAACATGGACTCATCTCTATACAGACGGATCAGCCACAGGCGCCATCAAAGATGGAGGAGCAGGAGTTTTCATTCTATACCCATCTGGCAAGAGAGAAACACTACATGCATCCACAGGAAAATACTGCAGCAATTACAATGGAGAGACTGAAGCACTCATGAAGGCCGTCTCAATGATTGAAGACTCGGCAGAAGAAAGCTCCTCAGTCGTCTTTCTCGCAGATGCGCTGTCTGTCATGGAAGCTCTGATCAACAATAAAGCTCCAAAGCTAGCCAGGAGAATGCAGAGCCTGAGTATCACCTGCAAAGTAGCACTTCAGTGGATTCCATCTCATTGTGGACTTGCAGGCAATGAAGAGGCAGGTGAACTGGGTAAGCTAGGAGCTCAGTCAGAACAACCAACAACACCTGTGAGCTACATGAAGAAAGTCACCATCATCAAGGAATTAATGAGACCAAGGACAGAGGATTTGTTTGTTTTGATGTTTAACGCCGTTTCTCAACAGTATTTCAGTTATGTAACTGCGGGCAGTTAACCTTACCAGTGTGTCTGGATTCTATACCAGTACAAACCTGTTCTCTGCAAGTAACTGCCAACTTCCCCACATGAATCAGAGGTGGAGGACGAATGATTTCAGACACATTGTCCTTTATCAAATCGTCACGGAGAACATACGCCTCGCCCAGGGCTCGAACTCACGACCCCGCGATCCGTAGATCTGCGCTGTATCTACTGAGCTAAGCGGGCGGGCTAATAACAGAGGAAGATACTTCGGTCTGAACAAGTGACGCTCAGGGCACAACAAGCTCAATGCTCACATGTACAAGAATACAGACTGGCACCTTCACCAACCTGTCCATGTAATGAGGAAGATCAGACTACTGAGCATATACTCCAGAAATATAAAAGGTATGACCAGGAGCGAGCTGCGAACTTCAATCCACCAGAAACTGTATGGAGGCATTGAGGATCTGCGGCAAATCACAAGTTTCATCGAGGCTACTGGTCTGACAGTGTAGGGCGAACGAAGAAGAAAAATAAGTCTGCAGACAATATTGTTAATAGGAACAGTAATGTTCGGCATGGTTTATTCCTAAACACATAGCACGTTTATAAACATGTACGTGAAAGTACTCCAGTAAGAGCACATCTACGAGTCATATTTAAATTTCTAAGTATATGATGAGAGCAGCATATCTTTATTGATAGCTGTCATGTCATATCTTCTTAATATAGTATTCTTACATATTTCTTACATTTCAAGTTGGTGAGTCGAAAATATGAAAAACATTGATTGGCCGAACCCGCTCACTGTAGAAACTGATAAATCAGGGGTTCGTCTCAGGACTTTTACGAAACTTTGATTGATAAAATTGCTATAGTAAGACTGGAATTAATCACGCAGTGTGTCTCAAAACAATGACATTATGATCGTTGACTCTAAAATTCAATAAAAAACATTTAATGATTTTAATAAATAACGTCCGAAAATGGCTTGATATTTACAATCTAGAAACAAAATGCCTTCAACATGTGTTAGTTCCATGATTTATTTGATATTAATTCATATCGACACAATAAAGGTGTATTGCAACACCTGTGAGAATCGCGAAATAACCGGATGTCCTCTTCATATCTAAAACTCTACATCCCATGCGAGGCTGTGAATCATAGCGGTGCGTGTTGAATTATTTGAAGTTGCAGACCGTAATCATGTGTTAGTTTTAACTTGCTCGCATTTATCATCTTGTTTTATTATGTTTACTAGAATTACTAATAATTATCCTTTACAGAAAATGATCCCTATAGAAAAAAACTAAACGTATGTAATAGGGGTGTTTTGGATTTATGGTGAAATCAACGATGTTGTAGATTTTTCCATTTATTGGACAGAGTACAGTATAGATAGTACATACAAAGAAATCCTAAAAAAAATAAAACAGTAAAATCAGGAACAATAAACAATACGAATTGTAATACAACAATAGAAAACGTGGAAATACGCAGATTTCAGAAAACAATACATCTCTCGCGGTTATTACTAAACGAACAATTGTAAATAAATAGCTTAACAGATTTGGATATGAAATAAGATAAGTTTTCCAAACGTAAGGACAGTTAAGTCTAAAGTAGTAAGGAACTTTCGTTCGCATTTAACTGATTCTAAAGAATGATGTTTAGAGGGTCGTGCAAATGTTAGCTGACATTATTGTATAGATATAGATAGATAGTTGAACATTTCAATGAAAGTATTCATTTAATTACCAAACAGCTCCTTCAACAGAGCTACCGATAACATAAACTGCTTATATCTTTTATTAAAATTTACCATCGGGATTAGGATTTGATCTTAGAATTTTATAGCAATCTGTAAAAGAAAAATATTTCTGCGGTTTTAGTTTTTAGTTTGTAGTTTGACTTGTCTGCTCTTAAGTAGTATGATATTGTTTTATTGACCTATGAAATGCAGCTGTTAATCAGTTCATAACAAATCTGATTTGATGTGGTAGATGTCTTTAAAACCATTTCTAACAACGCGTTAGTGTTCTTTTTCAAATTCAGTGTTTTAACCTCTATTTGCTTTTAACTAGTTTTTAGGCATAGGCCAAGATTAACAGATGTATTTCAGGTTTAACCAAATTTGTATGTATAACTCATGTATTACTCATTAACTGTGATTTGCTTGATGTGTTGTAACTCTATATAGATCTAATAGGTACATTTTTATTATGTTATTAAATATACTTTTGTTATCTATGTCGGTCAATGGAGAGAGCTACATAGCTAATATCTAAATATGTAATAAAATTTGTATCTTGTATCTTGCGGAAAGGTTTATTAAAATCTGAGTTTAATTGGGATGTTGTTTAAAAAAACCTCATTAGATTATTGATCATGGAAATTTTCCGACTGTTAAAAGTTAATTAAAAAAAGGGTTATGATCCAGCTACTTTGAGACATATCGCTTGTTTGGTGTTCTGAGTGAGCCCTTTTACATTGGGATACTATGTCGTCTTTCTTTATTGTGGCTGACGACACCGTGAGGCCCGCTGCTTTGATATTTGTCGTCTGGCCTATTTCAATGATCCTTTGTTGCTCTTGATTCTCTGCTTTCAGCAAAGTCATTTCTTACATGCGTGTTGGTTATTCCAGGTTCTTCATGTTTCCTTTCATATATTTTTTCTGGAACATTTTTGGGCTTAGTTACCGGTACTTTCCGCGAAAAAGTTTCTTTTTCTGATTTCTTTTGGACCCACGCTACAGGACAAATCGTACGAGGAGATATATATCCTTTTCACCGAATAAAGCCGCCATTTTGGAAATTCCAAAAAATTCAGTTAGATTTTTTCAAAGATTTACACAAGCGCCATGCAGTCAGGTATCTTGAACTTAACACAAATATCTGTAACATGTATTCTATACAATGGACAGTGGCATACATCCCTAATCTCAGTTATTCTTTTCTGTTTTTATGTCCTTTTTCTGTGTCACATGTTTCCGCGTTACAGCAGGTTAGGTCCTCCAACTAAGTCCAAAGGGATATGCTGAATTTCCATAGGCCCACGTTGTAATGTTTTGTGATACGGGCCTTTCCTAACTAAACTTCATCCTTTTGATACCTCCTACTTAGTATAGTATTAGACGTGTACATGCTCATTTTACCTTCAACAGTCATTATTTTATTATTTTACATTTCATTTTCAATCATTCTGCACTGTAACGTCTAAAAGGGCCCTAATCAGTAGAATGTAGCATTTTCTCACACTTAAAATATACAATGTACATTACATCTTTCACCCAACCGTCGATTTCCGACTATCACTGGGCGGCGCTGTCAGAGAAACAGTTGTTAATGAAATGATATGTTATAACCCAATCCGAAGTGAATTATGTACGCAGGTTTAAACTGTTTAGCCTACCGTTATTTATCATATTCTAGTAACATATCGTTTAAATTTACCTTTAAAACCCCTTATATCCAATATATGCCAATTGTGTACAGTTTTGAATACACATTCCGCCATTTTTAAAGCATATACAGCAGGTTATAATATATTTAGAATCGACTTAGACGAAAACAATTTTCAATGTGAACTATTTGCCAAGTGATCTAGAGGGAAAATATTTTGTCTAAAATTGATTCTCAAAATAAACTGTGTTTATTCAGAATAGATCGGCAATGTTGCACACCATAACACAGATACATGGCGATATATACAGTGGAATGAAACTACTCGATATTTATACATGAATAGTAACTTTTATTTTGGGAATTATTTTACATATGCAGTTGATAAAATGATTACTTTCGGTGTAAGTAGTGTTCTTTCACTTCGGATTGGGTTATAAATGTTGTTCATAATTTGAAGATTAAAGGTGACATGAAGTGTGTTCGCTTCTCACTACATGTTATAAATGGCGATCCGATAAGACCTGACATAACGGATAGACGTCAAAATGTTAAAATATGTTATGTCAGGTCTTATTGATAGGACTACTACTTAGTATAGCCTATCATAATATTGCAGCTGACCATCACTTTTGGGTGCTTTTTATGCAGGTCCTAGTCCTGGCTTCCAAAACTATAAATGCCGCTTTTTCATATGTTGCAGCTTTAGAGTTTTGGACCAGGCCTACTATGAAAATAAAAAGTTGTCCAACTTTTCATCGCAAACGTAGTCAACTCAAATTCTGAACGAAGTATATGGGTATCTTGATAAAATAATTACTTTTATTTTATGCTAACTGGTGAAATATTGAAAAGTATCAGTGAGATATTTCTCTATATCACTCACAGTGCCGAACTATTTTTTTTTCAAATAAAATTATCTCCCTTGAAATATATTCTATAATTAACTCCCTTTGTTGCCTTTATAATTGCTAGTATCCTATTATTTTCATAACATTCAAGCCATACAGGAGACATGTACAGCTAGATAATCAAAATGTATAATGATCTTTTGGAAACCATAGATGAAAATCAAATAACAATCGTGGTCATGATCGACTTGAGTGCAGCGTTCGATACCATCGATATCCCGATACTGATTCAAATCCTTCAAGATGACTTTGGTATACATAGCACTCCCTTGAAATGGATAGAATCTTATCTCACGAACAGAACAATGAAAGTTTTAGTCGAACAGTCAGCATCTGACACGGAGCCACTAAGGTTTGGTGTCCCGCAGGGTTCTTGTGCCGGACCTGTGATCTTTACCCTGTATATATCGGCTCTTAACCGAGTGGTGCAGAAATATCCAGCTGATCTCTATGGATACGCGGACGACCACAAGATTGCGTTAAAAATTCAAGCGGGAAATTCTCAAAATGAGACAACTGTTCTTCAACAACTCGACAGTTGTCTAAATGAAATCATAAAATGGATGACAACCTTCAAACTGAAAATGAATCAGTCTAAAACTGAAATTATTATGTATGGAACAAGACAACAGTTAGCGAAATTGGACATCACAAGTGTAAACGTTGGTGGGTGTGACGTAAAATGCGTCGATCATGTCAGAGACCTAGGTGTAACTATGACCAATACACTCAACTTTGACCATCACATTCAGAAAAAGTGTCAGATAGCTCATGTACAGTTACGAAACCTTAGGGCTATACGGAAACATCTCACACAGAAGTCAACTGAATCATTAGTGCATGGATTGGTTCATTCTCACATTGACTTCTGCAACAGTTTATTTACAGAAATTCCAGCCTACCAAATCAATAAACTACAGCGAGTCCAAAATCATGCCGCTAGAGTAGTCAAGAATGTTTCCTATGAAAAACCAAGTACCGAACTTCTGAAAGAATTACACTGGCTTCCAGTTAAGGCTAGAGTCATGTTCAAAGTTTTAGTAATAGTCTTCCGTGTCATCAATGGTACAGCTCCAGTATATCTGAGGGAAATGTTTGTACCTACTCGGCAACGATACAGACTTCGCTCACAAAGTGACACTAACTTTAACATCCCTAGACGGCGAACAAAACTAGCAGACAGATCTATGGCAGTCATTGGTCCCAAATGGTGGAACGATCTGCCTAGCTATCTGAAAAACATTCAGTCTGAAGCCAGCTTTAGATCAAAACTGAAAACACATTTATTTAGGCAGTTTTATGAACAATGAGTGTAGTCTTGTTAAAATACAAAATATTCAGAAGTGGTGTAAAATAGTATTTATATATGTCCAAATCTTTAAATCTAAGTTCTAGAATCCTGTTCATATTTTGTATGTATATATGTTAAATGTGTGTTATGTAATTGTAAAGCGCAATAGAATATTTTATAATTTTTGCGCTATATAAATGCCATGTATTTGTATTTGTATTTGTATAATCCTATATAGGACAAACTAGAAATAACAGTAGATCTAATGCTCTAGTCTAGAAATGTTACCTTGCCCTTGGTTGCTTGGCCTTGCCAGTGATGTAGCTATACGTTATTCCTCCACTTTTCATCGGTTCTTCACTATCGTATGGTAGATTTTACTGGCGACAGCACATTTAGTTGGTTGTTGTCTTAGTTTATTATCATAAGTCATCAACTCAACCTTACGTAATATGCCAGCATTTTTCGACAAATTCTTCCCCACCCAGCCAGTTGTGTTCCAAATTCCATCCCTATTCGTTATGCTATACAGCTCCTAGAGCAATATTTCCATTAAATCCATGGATGATATTTAATTCTGCAACTTGATTTTCCACGGACATTTGGATATTCGCCGGTTGTTTACGTTGTTCGGGTTGTTTTTAGCTCATCTGATTTTTAGCTCGACTATTCGAAGAATAGTCTAGCTATTCTACTCACCCTGGCGTCGGCGTCACACCTTGGTTAAGTTTTTGCATGCAAGTACATACAGCCATCAATTAAAGGCATATAGCTTTGAAACTTATTTTTTCTTTTTCTAGGTCAATTACCAACCTCTCTGGGTCAAGTCCCATAACTCTGACATGTATTTTGAGCAAATTATGCCCCCTTTTCAGCGATTTTTTTCCTTCTTTAATAGGGTCCGTAAAACGGACCCTTTCCCAATTGAAAATAATGACCATTTTTCCCAATTTCAGACCAAATTATTCCCAAAAATGGCTTACAAACATTTTTGAAACGGCTGCTGTCCCGACATCGTGAAATTCGCCGATTATAGAAAATATGTTCCGAATTTTAATCGAGTGTTTGCTAATTTTGAGCAAAGTGCAAATACCCGATGAAAATTCAGAACATGTTCTCTGTCATCACAAGCGCGAATTTAATCAATCGCACCATGTATTGTTTCTCGATAATCGGTTTCCACGATCTTTTTCTGTAGAACCAGTGACAAACTGTGCGAACAATGAGTCACAACAGCAAATATAATGTTCAAAGGCTAACAAAATCCAAGCTTGCTGGCTGCAAATGCCTTGTGGAGTTCAGATTCTCACGGGCATCTTCACAGCCTGTTCTGACTGAGGAAACGTCCGTTGAATCGTCGACACCGGTGTCGTTTTCATGTCAGAGTCAGGAGAACTCTTGTGTAACTCCGGTTGAATTTGTGCCAGAGTGTGTGCCTTTAGAACAACCATTGTTATCTCAGAGTCAGGCCACTGTATCTTGTTGTGATGATCAGAACACTAGCTCTAGTGTAACTCAATTAGATCCAGGAAAGGGGTTATTGTAATTTTGTATGTTACACAAAATTCCCAATTAGGATGAAAACGACGCTATTTTTCCCAAATCATCCGGACGCAGATCAGGGGTTCCATTTGACCCGGGACCCCGGGTCCGGACCCGAGAGATTTTCAAAAGACGCTCAAAGGACCCGGCATGATACTTGCCTGTGCGTCCTTCGGGACCCGGAGGCATTTTCCTTTGATAATCCTTTCTCTTATCATTCATTTCCTTCAGTAAAACTATTTCCACGATAGACACGTGTATTCCAAAATAAACACTCGCGGTCATGCCTTTGATCTTCTGCTAAATCCCGCCGTTTCTCCTGTAGACATGCCTCGCTGATTTTTTTATCAGCAAGTTACGTCACGGTGAGTGCACATAGGTAAGAAGAATCAATGAAGTGTTGAAATTAATTGATAAAGAGTATTGATCCTGTGTACTGTCAAAAAAGGCGCCAATTATTAAATTATCGTAAGCAGCTGATTACGAGCATGTGAGAAGTGCCCTGCAAGATTTTTTCATGCCAACTTTAAATTAGACCATTGTTTAGTGATCATACCGTAATTTCAACAAGAAACTTCACAAATTTTGATGAATTTTGAAAGCAAAAATAAATTTTGAATGTCCGTTCACGAGTCTAATTACACCCGATGTCATATGCATATTTCCAAAATTCCTTAAAAAAACTGACTTTCAATGCAGTTTTTAATAATAAATAGCATCATTATTTGAGGAACTATCTCTGATTTAGCTTAGTTGGCCAAGTAAACTAAGCAGAAACTACATTCCGATGACATTCCGAAAGTGTACCAGTATCCGGATAGTACATTTTGGATACATTTTTATAGAGTGTTATAGCACTGTTCTGTTATTAAAAATTAAATGAAATATAGAAGAAAAACCTAATCAAAATAACATGAATTTTGATAAATATTAGTTTACAATATGAGACTATATCACCTGAAACTGACATTTTTATTATGCTGTAACATGATCTTGGGTTTATTGTTTTCTTAGGTAAAGATCTACGTATTACTAAATAAAAAAAATATAGTCAATTATATGGACGTGGTGGGACAGGACTCCTGTATTTTGGAAAAGGACCCTTCAAAATTTGGGCCCAAGGGTCCTGGGACTCTTGGGTTTTCAGGTCTAGTGGAACCCCTGCGCGGATGCTTTCCCAAAATGGCAAAAAAAGTCGCTGCTTTTGGACTTAGAAAAATTTTGGTTAAAGTTTTACATGCAAGTTACTATCTCCAAAACTAATGCAGATATTGATTTGAAACTTCACATGTGTCTTCGGGGTTATAAAACTAGTTGATAGCAGCAAGTCCCATAACTCTGACCTTCATTTTGGCCAAATTATGCCCCCTTTTGGACTTTGAAAATTCTGGTTAAAGTTTTGCGTGCAAGTACATACAGCTATTTCTAAAAGGCATATAGATTTGAAACTTATTTTTTCTTTTTCTAGATCAATTACCAACCTCACTGGGTCAAGTCCCATAACTCTGACATGTATTTTGAGCAAATTATGCCCCCTTTTTGGACTTAGAAAATCCTGGTTAAAGTTTTGCGTGCAAGTACATACAGCAATTACTAAAAGGCATATAGATTTGAAACTTATTTTTTCTTTTTCTAGATCAATTACCAACCTCACTGGGTCAAGTCCCATAACTCTGGCATATATTTTGGGCAAATTATGCCCCCTTTTGGACTTTGAAAATTCTGGTTAAAGTTTTACATGCGAGTTTCTATTTCCAAAACTAATGCAGATATTGAATTGAAGCTTCACATGAGCCTTCGGGGTTATAAAACTAGTTGATAGCAGCAAGTCCCATAACTGATATGCATTTTGGTCAAATTATGCCCCCTTTTGAACTTAAAACTCTTTTGATATTTAACCTTTTTGGGTAATATTTTCCTGCTTCTGGGACAATATTTCGAATAGTCGAGCTTGGCTGTCTTACGGACAGCTCTTGTTTGAAAAAAAATGATGAGTTATCAGTGTACGAAATTCAGATTTGAATCCAATAGCCCATTCGGGCTACCAGATTAAAAATTTTCCAAGCTCGACACCAATTTCACTAGCCCGAACTTTAACACCTTAAAATACATAATTTTTGCACCATATAACATTTTGTTTTACAGACATCTCTATGCATTTTTGAAGTAATAAAAAAGACATACAGAGATTACAGTACATGTTTACCATGTTTTTTAAACATTTTAACTCGAAATACTCCAGTCCAGATCAGCATCGTCAGAGTCCAAAAGCATCGGACATGACACTCCTTGCCAAAAGGAAATCTAAACTGTTATGCCCGATTTTTTAGGATCCACACTCGCCAATTACTGCAACTCGGACTGTTGATAATTTGTAAGATGTAATACCGAGTGCTGAATACACATTTACACACACGCTGATAGCGTAATTTAAGCTTCGCCTACTGCAGGTACTTGTGAGATTTTCGCGAGAAGTGTGGAAGCTAATCAAATTATCTGTTACGCTAGAGGTGTTTGTATTCAGCCAATTAGCGCTGCGGTTACGTCTTTGACACTGTGTTTGATTGTCAACACGTAAGAGTGCAAAAACCAATAATTCCGTAAGCGTTTCTCAGTCTGGAAAATCACGATGCAGTACTCGTTTAATTAGCATGTTTTTAGCCCACCATCATCAGATGGTGGGCTATTAAAATCACTCTGCGTCCGTGGTCCGTCCGTCCGTCATTCCGTCCGTCCGTCCGTTAACAATTTCTCGTTATCGCATCTCCTCAGAAACTACTGGGGGGATTTTGACCAAACTTTGTCAGAATGATGTGTTGGTACCCTAGTTGTGTCCCCCTGAAAATCAGACTGGTTCAACAATTTATGAGTGAGTTATGGCCCTTTGTTTATTTCTATATTTTACATAGATTTATATAGGGAAAAAGTTTGAAAACCTTCTTGTCCAAAACCACAGAGCCTAGGGCTTTGATATTTGGTTTGAAGCATCATCTAGTGGTCTTCTACCAAGATGATTCAAATTATTTCTCTGGGGTCAAATATGGCCCCGCCCTGGGGGTCACATGGTTTATATAGACTTATATAGGGAAAAACTTTGAATAACCTCTTGTCCAAAACCTCAGGGCCTAGGGCTTTGATATTTTGTATGTGACATCATCTAGTAGTCTTCTACTAAGATTGTTCAAATTATACCCCTAGGGTCAAATATGACCCCGCCCTGGGGGTCATATGGTTTACATAGACTTATATAAGGAAAAACTTTGAAAATCTTCTTGTCCAAACCAAAAAGCCTAAGGCTTTGATACTTGTAATGTAGCATCATCTAGTGGTTCTCTACCAAGTTTGTTCAAATTATGCCCCTAGGGTCAAAAATGGCCCCGCCCTGGGGGTCACATGGTTCATATAGACATATATAGGGAAAAGCTTTTAAAATGTTCTTGCCAATAACTACAACATTCAAATTTGGACCACATGTATATTTTTGAGGGGCAAGATGAACCTTGACATGAGTTGACCTCGATTTTGACCTAGTGACCTACTTTCACATTTCTGTAGCTACAGCCTTCAAATTTGGACCACATGTATATTTTTGAGTGGCAAGATGAACCTTGACATGAGTTGAACTTGATTTTGACCTAGTGACCTACTTTCACATTTCTGTAGCTAAAGCCTTCAAATTTGGACCACATGCATAGTTTTGTGTACCGAAAAAAACTTTGACCTTCACGTTGACCTAGTGACCTACTTTCACATTTTTGAAGGTACAGGCTTCAAATTTGGACCACATGCATAGTTTTGTATTCCAAAATAAAATTTGACCTTGATTTTGACCTAGTGACCTACTTTTACATTTCTCAAGCTACAGCCTTCAAATTTGGACCACTTGCATAGTTTTGTGTACCGAAATGAACTTTGACCTTTACATTGACCTAGTGACCTACTTTCACAGTTTTAAGGTACAGGCTTCAAACTTGGACCACATGCATAGTTTTGTATTCCAAAATAAAATTTGACCTTGATTTTGACCTAGTGACCTACTTTTACATTTCTCAAGCTATACCCTTCAAATTTGGACCACTTGCATAATTTTATGTACCGAAATGAACTTTGACCTTTACATTGACCTAGTGACCTACTTTCACATTTTTGAAGGTACAGGCTTCAAATTTGGACCACATGCATAGTTTTGTATTCCGAAATAGAATTTGACCTTGATTTTGACCTAGTGATGTACTTTTACATTTCTCAAGCTACAGCCTTCAAATTTGGACCACTTGCATAGTTTTGTGTACCGAAATGATCTTTGACCTTAAGATTGACCTAGTGACCTACTTTCACATTTCTGTAGCTACAGGCTTCAAATTTAGACCACATGCATAGGATTGTGTACCGAAACAAACTTTGACCTTGACATTGACCTAGTGACCTACTTTCACATTTCTCAAGCTACAGCTTTCGAATTTGGACCATATGCACAGTGTTGTGTACGGAAATGAAATTTGACCTTGAGCTAGTCAGTAAGTCTTGAAATTTGGAACACCCAAAAATGGCACATTGGTGGGCGCCAAGATCACTCTGTGATCTCTTGTTTTTAAACAAATGAGGAAAATTCGGTAGCCCAGTCGGGCTTGTACCTGTGGAAAATCGGTAGCCCAAGCTGAAATTTGGTAGCCACGGGCTGTCGGACTACCGTGAATTTCGAACACTGAGTTATTGTCATCACTTGAGCGGTTGTCGGTGTCAGCATCTGCGTCGGCGTTGCCTGGTTAAGTTTTATGTTTAGGTCAGCTTTTCTCCTGAACTATCAAAGCTATTGCTTTGAAACTTGGAATACTTGATCACCATCATAAGCTGACCCTGTATAGCAAGAAACATAACTCCATCTTGCTTTTTGTAAGATTTATGGCCCCTTTTGTACTTAGAAAATATCAGATTTCTTGGTTAAGTTTTATGTTTAGGTCAACTTTTCTCCTAAACTATCAAAGCTATTGCTTTGAAACTTGGAATACTTGTTCACCATCATAAGCAGACCCTGTACATCAAGAAACATAACTCCATCTAGTTTTTTGCAAGAATTATTGCCCCTTTTGGACTTAGAAAATCAGTTTTCTTGGTTAAGTTTTATGTTTAGGTCAGCTTTTATCCTAAACTATCAAAGCTATTGCTTTAAAACTTGCAACACTTGTTCACCACCATAAGCTGACCCTGTACAGCAAGAAACATAACTCCATCCTGCTTTTTGCAAGATTTATTGCCCCTTTTGGACTTAGAAAATATCAGGTTTCTTGGTTAAGTTTTATGTTTAGGTCAACTTTTTCTCTTAAACTATCAAAGCTATTGCTTTGAAACTTGCAACACTTGTTCACCATCATAAGCTGACCCTGTATAGCAAGAAACATAACTCCATCCTGCTTTTTGCAAGATTTATAGCCCCTTTTGGACTTAGAAAATATCATATTTCTTGGTTAAGTTTTATGTTTAAGTCAACTTTTTCTCTTAAACTATCAAAGCTATTGCTTTGGAACTTGCAACACTTGTTCACCATCATAAGCTGACCCTGTACAGCAAGCAACATAACTCCATCCTGCTTTTTGCAATAATTATTGCCCCTTTTGGACTTAGAAAATCATTTTCTTGGTTGAGTATTTTGTTTAAGTCAACTTTTATCCTAAACTATCAAAGCTATTGCTTTAAAACTTGCAACAGTTTTTCACCATCATAAGTGGACACTGTACATCAAGAAACATAACTCTATCCTGCTTTTTGCAAGAATGATGGCCTTTTTTAGACTTAGAAAATCATGGGTAAGACAATATTTCTATTATACAAAAAAAAATCAGATGAGCGTCAGCACCCGCAAGGCGGTGCTCTTGTTTAATCTAACCTTCAGCGTTTGTAAAGAAAGCAAGCTTCCGGTTATTTAACGAACTGACGGCATTGACCGAAAAGTTTTAAATATGCTTACTTAACTACTGTCTGTTGGCCGAGGATTGTGCATTTAATAACAAAGTATTTTAAATGTAGTTTTTGTTTTCAAAAACAAAATGGCGTCGTGTTGATTTCAAGGACCAATATTCAATATCAATGTGCCTGAGTGTCCATGGTAATTTAGCGGATACATCATATGTAACACAGTAGCCTAAATAAATCCTAATATCATCATGAAGTATTGGTTTTATTTGAACATGTTAGCATGTAAAAAACAGAAAATTTGTTGATCTTCACCAATTACCATAAAATAAAAAGAAAATTTGTTTGTTTGCAGTGTGATATCGAAATATATCTTCACCGATAAGGGAGACAATTCTGATATTTTCACTCAGGAGCCTGAGTGAAAATACCAGAATTGTCTCCCTTATTGGTGAAGATATATTTCGATATCACACTGCAAACAAACAAATATCCTCTATCTATTCTACATCAGTTAACACCATTTATCAAATTATGAAAGCAAATCTTACAATAAAATTGCCGATTTTTACAAGTCACTGTTAGATCAGCATCATTTCGGCGGCCATTGTTGAATCGCGAGATTCTCGCATGACGTCACCGCTAGGGCTGTCATTGATTGGGTCTTTTGCATATCGACGATACCGATATATCGGAAGACAAATATCGACGATACATCGATATATCGATTATTAACTTAGATAATCTCTTTGTTTATGGGCATGCTATATACCTTCTTGTTAATGTTATGTCTTTTTTGCCTACTTTTTATATTACTGTTTGATTGTGTTGTATTTGTATCTATGAAATAAATAAAATAAATGAAAATTAATGAAATCTTTTATAGATCTTCATTGTGCCTTCACTCCTCTTTTGCATTTATCCTACTTTACAACCTAGTAAACTATAATACCAGGCACTGGAGTTGGGTTTCAAACAGCTAAAATTCTGCATTTCTCTTCCACAGATATCTATTTATTTATTAAATTAATTAATTTATTTATTTACAATGTTTTTATTTATTTTTAGTCTGTTTCATACCCTGTCTTAATTTTTACCTTGCACAAGTTTACATTCGGATTAGGTACTGGCACCGCGTGTTTTTTTTTTTTTGTTGTTGTTTTTTTTTGTTTTCTTTTTTAACTTCTGCTCAAGTTTTCAATGGGTCTCAAATTTGTAGTGTTTGACTGTTTGTTTGTTGTACTGAAAGGCATGTTTAAGCAACACCCTGTGTTTCTACGAACACAAACAAAGCTTTTCCTTCCGTCTTTTGACTGTTTTTCCACTATTTAAGCCGGCAACGGCTTCCTCTTCGGCCATCTTTGATTGTTATTGTTACGGGCACTAGCTAAATTCTGTACCTTTTACTGAGTGATCAGCTATACGCGAACAAGTAAAAAGCCGAGATTGACGTAGAAACAGTATATATACTCTATGTTTTTACATGCACAAACAACGAAGCGACCTTTCAAGACAGGACAACGTAACTTTTTGCAAATAGATTCTGAAGTTGAGCCCTTTTTACTTCTACCCATATAGGTAGTGCCGGCTAGTGGGAAAAGACTGCTACGGTACAAGTTTAGACATGACCTTTTTCTGACAACTTCCTTTACTTTCGGCACATTTTTGCAGGCAGAAAAAGTTGTTTTAGAGGGTCTGAGTGTTTATCTAGACAGTTGTTTTTTTCTCTCTTTAAAATATCGATTTTTGAAAATGGGAATCGATAATCGATCGACCAAAAAATATCGTTGATACATCGATATCGTTTCTATCGATGACAGCCCTAGTCACCGCCCTAATCGCTAAAAATATACATGTAGAGCACCTTGTAAACAATAGTATAATTTATACATACCAGTTTTCTTAAGGATTTATCTATGAAAATAATAATTCAAATCAATTTCAATAAAAATACCATTATCTTTTTTTGTCACCAAGATGCTGATGCAACTTCAAACGTTAGTGCTCTCTTAGTGATTCGCGTGGCTGAAAGGTCAGTCTCGTATTTCAAAGAAGCAAGATGGCGGCGTAGAGTAAACTTTTAGGCCAGTTCAAAATTGTCTTATTTCTGCCTTCAGTTATGGGTTTTGATGTGTAAAATATGGCACAATGGTAGATTTTACTATAAACTGATTAGAAAGTGCTGCTGCCGATTTCTTTTAATATGTACGAACGTTTTTTATATGAATATAAACTTTGAAGTAACTTAACAAATATTGTAGTACAAACTTCATCTTCTTATAGGAAATAATATAGATGATGGATTTGTATGTCGGCTTCGTGGTTTACCATGGTCAGCGACAGCTGATGATGTCACAGAGTTCTTTGGAGGTACGTCATAGTTTTACATGGCTCTTATGTATTAGTGACAGCTTTTATACTGAAATTTAGAATCATTTCCCCTAAACATAACATCTTTTTATGCTCCCAAAGGGGACATATTAGTTTTCAACTGTCCGTCCGTTAGTTTGTCACAACAACTTTTAACGTTAACTTTTTGCATGAAGGCACTTTACTCGCAAACCAGTGCACCCAGGACCTTCAAACTTAACATGCTGATAGTACTTATTGAGTACACGACCCCTACTGACTTTGGGGTCACCAGGTCAAAGGTCAAGGCGCTGCGGGGGCATTTGTCACCATTAGTTACAGCTTTTTTTCTCCTGGTTTGGTTTTTAAAAAAAAAATAGATATACGAGGTAATAATTAGTTTTTAATATATTAAAAATATATTAATTAATATATATTCATTAAATACATTAAAAAAGAATTATTTGATTGCATTCTTTGAAATACTTAAGTTGCAATAAGTAATTGTGCTGTTTCTTTTATCTGATATTAGAGAATGTAAGAATTGTACCAAATGGCGTTCACTTCACATTTTCTCGGGAGGGACGACCAAGTGGAGAGGCGTTTATTGAACTGGAGTCTGAGGAAGATGTTGAGGCTGCATTAACACGTCATAAAGACCATATGGGACAGAGATATATTGAAGGTTTGTAGTACTTTTATAGCTTGGAAAGCAGAGGCATTGAAATGAATTCGTAACTTTACACTGATGATAAAACACTCATAATTATGGAGACCTCATTAAATTCGCACGGTGTGTTTTTTCATCATTCCCAGCAGTGAGCAGTGTTAGGTAACTGAAGTAAGTTTTTTTTTTTAAACATGCAGAACCACAGTTAAAAAACTATCTATTATATAAATTAAAAATTGACATACAGGTCTTATTACTAGTTATAAAAAAAAACGTATCAGAAGGGTCAGTTTAAATTGAGTCATTAATTTGAGGGGGAAAATTATCAGTTATCTTGAAAAAAACTGGAACTAATGAATGGATTTAAAATTGACAACAGTCTGACTTCATTTACAAATAATACTTGTACAAGTTATTATTCAAAAGAACATCAGAATAGAAAATACTTCGAAAAACCGCCACAATATGTCATATAGATTTCGTAATGATATAAAATATGTTCAATACAAATTTGTTCCAGTGTTTAGATCGAAACAAAGTGAGATGGAATGGGTGGTGAAACGATCAAGCCGAAATCAGCCGCAGTCTGGCGAGGCTGTTCTCAGGTTGAGAGGACTGCCATTTGGTTGCTCAAAAGAGGAAATTGCACAGTTCTTTTCAGGTAAAGAATTGACTGTTGAACATTATATTCACATATATTTATTTGGAAAAGTATGGTAGTTTTGATGATAAGTGATGAAATATCAGATGTGTTAGTTGAGGTTCTGAGCAGATTTGAAGTCCACTTTCATCATCAGTTTCATGGAGTATGTTGATTTTACTTTATGCGATTGTTATAGTTAGGATACATGTATATGCTATAAAAGTGAAACTTGTAAAATTAAGAAAGGTTCTGTTGAAATAATAATTGTACTTACTGATCACCTGGACTAAGCAAAATAAGAACTCATATAGAAAAAATGTGATAAAATAGTTTTAATCAACCTATATGCGTTTTCTTTAATAGTGCTGAGTTGACCATAAATCCTTTAAACTGGTACAGGTCATGTACGGATCAAAGATGACCTAGTTATTACTAGCCAAACTTAATTCTGTTAGCAATGCTGTTCAAACCTGCCCAGATGCGTTAAAATTCTGACATCTGATGGAAGACAATACAGAACTTAAACATTAGCATTTATCTTAGGGATAACTACGGGATAATTATTATTTTACACCATTCATTTTAAAGTACTTTTTTAGTTTCAAAAAACTTCATTATACATGTTTTTCTGAGGACTGTAAAGTCATTTAATTTTGTTGACTTAAGATTTCCTGCTTTCTTTAAAAATGGCAAACTTGTTTGAATTTGTCTTAAATAATTCCAAATTAAAGAGGTGACCAATAGTATTTGGATTTTATTTTGTTGATTGATGCTACCACATTTTTCTCCAATAAATAAAAGATTACGCTATTTTGCTTCTAAATGTTCAGAGATCAGCACTACCTTGGCATCGTACAGCACTTAAGATTTTCCTTTTATTGTATGCATAATGAGATTTGTGAATATTTTACCGGAAAAGGTGTCAGAGTTGTTAAAGTATTTTAACAATATTTGCTTTTTAGCTCACCTGTCACATAGTGACAGGGTGAGCTTTTGTGATCACCTTTTGTCGTCCGTCCGACATCCGTTCACAATTTCCTGTGAACTCGAGATTTTTATCAGACTTGCACACAATTTGTATTGGCGTAATATCTCGGATCTTTTCAAAAACTAGCCAGATCCCATCATGTGTTCCAGTGTCATGGCCCCTTAAAGGGCCAAAATTTGCTATTTTGGCTTTTGCAGCCATATACAGACTTCATTTATGGTTTTGGAGTTACGTCCCCTGATTGACCTCGGAAATAGCGTAAATTTGTTAATTTTTACCTTGAGAACACGATAGAAGTAACATTTTACATTCTATTTTAACAACACTTACACACAGCTTATAGCCTTAAGGCACAATAATATCTCAGTTCCTTTCGACAACCGGCTAGATTCCATCATGGGTTCTAGAGTTACTGCGTCTGAAAGGGGCAAAATTCAATTTTGGCCCTTCCTTCAACTATGCACCAGGTTAAATCAAAGGAAAAGCTTGTTAACACCCAAGAGGCCACATGTTATGACCCTATCTTCATGAAACTTGGTCTGAATATTTATCTTGATGATTCCTATGCCAAGTTTAAAACTGAGTCATCTGGGGTTAAAAAAAACTTGGTGACCCGGTCAAATGAAAGGGGAAAGCTAGTTATTACTCTTGAGGCCACATTTATGACCCTATCTTCATGAAACTTGGTCAGAATGTTTATCTTGATGATTCTTTGGTCAAATTTGAAACTGGGTCATGTGGGGTCAAAAACTAGGTCACCTGCTCAGATCAAAGGAAAAGCTTGTTAACACTTTAGAGGCCTTATTATGACCCTATCATCTGAAACTTGGTCAGAATACATACCTTGATGATTCCAAGGCCAAGTTTAACAGGTGAGCAATATAGGGTCATCATGACCCTCTTGTTTCATGAATACATATGGTATTTGTCCTTAATTATGCTCATGTCCATGGTCCTAATTTACTCGGACATTGTTCGTCATAAGGGACAAATACATCGTCTGTTTATGTAGGGTTAAGGGAAAAACGATGAGTTTCTCTGGTGCAGCTGCATGCTATGTGTATATCTGTCTTAAACCAAATCAAAATAAACTAAATATCAGCATTTGTTTTCAAAGATATGTTCTCCAAAGATAAATCCTAATCATTCACCAAACTCCACAGAGGTTTATACAGAAAAACATTATATATTCATATCAGACCGTACATCTTTGAAGGTGAAGAATTTTGACCATTATTTGTCACAAAGAGATGGAAAGATTTGAAATAATTTATTTGACTTTCTTACATTTTTGGGAGAGATTAAATGTATGTAGTACAAGATCTTCATGAAAATATAACTTCTGTTCATCTTAAGCCACCAACTTTTACTGTTTGAGAAATGATATTAAAGTTGTTTTTATGCCCCCGAAGGGAGGCATATATTTTTTGAACCGTCTGTCTGTCGGTCTGTCCGCAATTTTCGTGTCCGGTCCATATCTTTGTCATCGATGGATGGATTTTCAAATAACTTGGCATGAATGTGTACCACAGTAAGACGTGTCGCGCGCAAGACCCAGGTCCGTAGCTCAAAGGTCAAGGTCACACTTAAGACATTAAAGGATAGTGCATTGATGGGCGTGTCCGGTCCATATCTTTGTCATCGATGGATGGATTTTCAAATAACTTGGCATGAATGTGTACCACAGTCAGACGACGTGTCGCGCGCAAGACCCAGGTCCGTAGCTCAAAGGTCAAGGTCACACTTAGACATTAAAGGATAGTGCATTGATGGGCGTGTCCAGTCCATATCTTTGTCATCGATGGATGGATTTTCAAATAACTTGGCATGAATGTGTACCACAGTAAGACGATGTGTCGCGCGCAAGACCCAGGTCCGTAGCTCAAAGGTCAAGGTCACACTTAGACATTAAAGGATAGTGCATTGATGGGCGTGTCCGGTCCATATCTTTGTCATCGATGGATTGATTTTCAAATAACTTGGCATGAATGTGTACCACAGTAAGACGACGTGTCACTAGCAAGACCCAGGTCCGTAGCTCAAAGGTCAAGGTCACACTTAGACGTTAAAGGATAGTGCATTGATGGTCATGTCCGGCCCATATCTTTGTCATTGATGGATGGATTTTCAAATAACTTGGCATGAATGTGTACCACAGTAAGACGACGTGTCACACGCAAGACCCAGGTGAATAGCTCAAAGGTCAAGGTCACACTTAGACGTTAAAGGATAGTGCATTGATGGGCGTGTCCGGTCCATATCTTTGTCATCGATGGATGGATTTTCAAATAACTTGGCATGAATGTGTACCACAGTAAGACGACGTGTCACACGCAAGACCCAGGTCCGTAGCTCAAAGGTCAAGGTCACACTTGGACGTTAAAGGTCATTTTTTCATGATAGTGCATTGATGGGCATGTCCGGTCCATATCTTTCGCAAGACCCAGCTCCGTAGGTCAAAGGTCCTAAACTCTAACATCGGCCATAACTATTCATTCAAAGTGCCATCGGGGGCATGTGTCATCCTATGGAGACAGCGCTTGTTTAAATCTAGCAAAATTAATGCAGTTATCCATAGGCTCATGTTTAGAACCTTGTAATATTTTTGTCAACTAGGGGTTTAGTTCGAGTCAGCATTTTGACAGGTTTTATATATCTTAAACAGCTATTTTGCTAACCATCAAAAGCAGTATTTTGGCAGTATGAGCTTGACAATTAAATGCTGTATATCAATTTATCAAAATATCATTTTACCAGTGGAATATTTTATATTCTGAAAAAAACCACATAATTGATATAAGTGCTAAACATGCCAAATTATAATATCTTCAGTTTAGGAATTACAATATTAATTTGGAGAGAGTTGGGGTAAGATATATAATGCTGTCTATTGAATTAATTGTTGTGCTGTGAATATGGCTTTTTTGTCACGATTGTCAATAAATTTTACAACTATATGTATGTTTATTTTGGGCTGGGTGTCTAGGGTTGGAGTTAGTACCAAATGGGATAATGCTACCAGAAGATCGTCATGGGAGGACAACTGGGGACGCCTACGTACAATTCGCTACTTGTGAGATAGCGGAGAAGGCTTTACTCAAACACAAAGAAAGAATTGGGCACAGGTGGGAGTGGCGGGTCCCGTTAGGGGCTGAAATTAAAGAATATTTACTAGAACATAAGTCAAGACTGGGTCTTGAAGTATTTGACGGTGGGAAAGCTGTTGGTTTGGTAGGGATGGTTGGTAGGGGGCTCCGTAGGGACTACCCCATGTTTATTTTATATCTTTACATCTTTTTCATTATGTAATAGATTTAGTTGATTGGGAAGCAGTGTATTCTTTGCATTTTATTTGATCTCTTGAAATCAAATTAATACAACTTGCGGAAAAGTTTAAGTAAGTGCAGATATAAAAAGTCGAGCATGTGGTGTACTTTCAACACCATTCTTACATTGCTGATTAATGATAGTCATCATCATTACTTTTTTCGTAGAATTATAATTTTGTGATTTAAAATCATTTGTCTTTACAGAAGTTCTAATTTTTACACATGATATTTTCAGTACAATTTGTTGTATATAAAATTTTCATGAAAAAGTGCTCCCAAAGATTAACGTTTGAAAATGTACCGAAACACATTCTACTGAAAATCTGTAATATGTAAGAAAAGTGTTTTTTAGTACCTCTGCTCTTGACTTCGTGAAAGGCACTGTAGACATGAACGGTATGGAGATAAGGAGGTAGGAATGTTGCTTTCCTTTGAAGTGGTATAGAGCTTTTCTTAAGGAAAAAAAAATAATTTGGCAAAGTGGAAATTTGTATCTACCTTGTAGTAGTAGGGCACAGTCAGTGATAGAAAAAAAGTTTATGGTAGGCACATAGCTATACTTCAGAAAGAAGGATCAAATTCACTTTATGGAGGACGATTTACAGAGCTCCAGATAAGCTGCGTATTTGCGTATTTACGCAATTAAAATTGCAGAAAACCCAATTGAATTCATACAGTGTGCGTACTGAAACGCAATTAAAATTCCTAATACCCAATTCGTAAAAAATAGATTGCGTATCGCATTTTCCTTATAACTAGAACGGGTACGAGACTTTAATGCTAGATTTGACTGACTGGTTATACGTTACTGCAGAACAGGTTGCAATTTATCGGAAAAATAACAGGACCATTCAGTCGGCTGATCGGTGTTATTTGGACGCTTTGTAAACAATTTTACGCCGATAAAATATAAAGAGGTTGCAGGAAAAAACATTGTTGCAGAACAAACAAACAAATTAGTGGGATATTTTGCTGTTCAACAATGACAGTTATCTGTTTGTGACGATGTAGTGTCACCAATACTGGATGACATCTTTTGGGAGAATGCATATTGCGGTGACCACATCGTTCGGGATATTGTGGATGAACTGATCTCAGACTGCATTAAAAGTGAAAAAGAAAACAACAGTATGAAACATTCATTACAATTTTAAATACATTTTTGTATTAAACATTGAAGGGCGCCATTAAAATACTTAGTCAGTCCTGTTTAATGATATATACCATGTATACTGTAAGCAAAAAAATACTCAATTGTTAGTGCGAGATTGGTAAAATACCCAATTGGTTTTAGCAAATACCCAATTACTTCTGAAAAGGCTGGGTAATGATATTATTTTTACCCAATTCAAATTTCCAATACCCAATTCAGACAAAAAGTGATGGGTAAATACCCAATTGCACCAAAAGCTTATCTGGAGCTCTGGATTTAAAAATTACTTTGAGAAGTCAGGAATTCAAGAACATTAGACTCAAGTGAAAACATACTGTATAGGCTTTAAAATTTGACTGCATAGTTTTGTTAAAATTTGAAAGTGAAAGAAATTTGAAGCTTTTAGCTTGGCTATTGAAAGATTAAGTAGAGCTGTTGCACTCCTTTCCGTTGGTGTCCAGGTCACATTATGTAAGCTAATTTAAACTTCTTGATTCTAGTTCACATGATCTGACCTGAACTTAGAGCCATCCGTCCTTCTAAATTTGTGTTGTGCATATCTTGTTGAGTATTTTACACAGGGTCATCAAACCTAACAATATTGTTATTCAGCACACAAAGTTGTGAACCTGGTGTTTAATTAGGATTCCACATTCCCAGACCAGAGTTATGGCCCTTGACTTTGAAAACATGTGCATTAAAAGGGTATAACTACTCATAAAGTGCTTAAAAGTTTTAACTTGTGGTTATATTAAGAAAATATTTCTCGTAGAGTCATGAAACCATGCAGTGACAAGAAGGTGGAGGCGGCTTGGTCACACATCTAGTTGACAAAGATGTGCCCCTCTTTCCAACATAGTAATTGTTGGTAAAGTTCTTGTTGGTATGATTGTGTTCAAAAGGAGGAAGGTTGCTTGACACACTGTCCGTAAGCAAAAATGTTTTCCCTTCTGTGTTGTATTCATTCATTAAACCTTTCTTGTGATGAGGCTTTTGAATGGTCTAGCATTGCTGTCCTCCAACAGCTCTAACTTTTCTATATTTTTCTGTATCAGGTATAACAGAGTGCAAGTTTGATTTCAATCCTAGCAAGAATTATAAAGATACTCCTGCCTCAGCCCTGCATGCAGCCTTTCAGATTTCTTATATTTAATGCCCAGTTGAGCAGCTATGCAGCTCGGAGATATTGCAATCTACATTGTTTTCAAGTTTGCTTTGGGCAACTAGGTTAAGAAAAAAAAAGATAATGAAAATGATGTGCAGATGTGTAATCCCAAACTACCGTCTGTTTGTAAAACTTTATTATAAATGTAAAAAAAGATGTATAAAGGAAAGGTTTCATGTGTAAAATGAGAGTAAAATGTTTGCGATTATGTAGCACTGCTATTCTGTGGTTGTTCTTTTGACCTTAATTTTATATTCCCAGTGATACTGAGTTATCTTTACTGAAATTGATTTTCCCAATGAAAAAGGTTAGTTTTAAAGCCTAAAGGGACATGAATAATATCAATTTACTGACCTTCCATGTTCAGGAATACCTGTTAAGACATTAAGCATTAAATGGGAACTTATAATTTAGATACTGATATAACCCATGATAGTTGTGTTTGTCCAAAATATTCTAATCTATATCTTTGTAATATAACCATATTTCATCTTACGTTTCTGACTTTTTTCAGATACATTGAAATATTTAAAAGTAGTTTAAATGAAGCTACTGCAAACATTTACCAGGACTTTGGAATGGCAAAGCAGCCTCGCCCACTGATGGGTATGCGCCCAAGCCCGTACAACAGGAACGAGAGGATGATGGGTGGCGGTGGAATGGGTGGAAACATGGGGATGGGCGGTGGTATGGGTTACGGTAGAGGTCGTGGTGGCAGAAATCTCAAAGGTAAAAATCTGGCCCGTTAGCTTTTATTTTCATGGCATGTTTACATATTCTCAGTAGAATTTTTGGAGCCCACCCGCTTAGCTCAATATGGAGAGTGCAGTTGATTTGTGGAGAACAGGTTTGTATTGATACAGAACCAGAAACACTGGTTAGGTTAACTTGCCGCTGTTACATTACTGAAATACTGGTAAAAATGGTGTTAAACCCAAAGCAAACAAAGCAATTGGTATTTCTGTGCAATTGCGTATTAGTTTTAAGCATTTTGGCATTTCTGAGTAAGTGCACTTCGTCTTAAATATTTTTTGCATTCTCAGCTGTTGTATTGAATACAATTACATGGCTTGTTGGAACTTCTATAGAATGCTAAAAGTGCATACATAAAATACAAAATTGAATTCAAATTGTCTATTTTGTTGTAAATGTCCCACTATCTTAAAGAAAAAACATAGTTTTAAAAATAAAAATAACATCTTTCACAAGGGTTTGACTCTTGCTTAGTAATAGTCTATCAGATTATTTCAAGAAAAACACATCTATGTCTTACTAGCTTTTATCAGTAAGGAGCACTTAAAAATTTAACACTTGCTATTGTGGCAAGTTTTAAATGTTGGATGTTCTGCTTCTGGTCCTTCAGAAAGGGCAAGAGAAATGAGAAAATATGTAAAGAATATTGTTAGATATATAAATTACTGTATTTCAGGTTTCTATGATGATGATTATGATGATGATATGGGATTTGGCAACAACATGGGTGGTGGCAGTGGACGTATGGGAATGGGCAGTATGGGCGGAGGTAAATACGCTACCATTTAATTGTATCTTATATAGCTTGTTGGAATATGTGTTATAGGTTTGCAAACATCAGTCTTTGGTTGCGTAGGTTTTCTAAAATGCATAGTTTTGCCCAGCTTGTTGCAAAGAAATGGTTGTGGCTAAAATGAAAGAAGAAAAATATTATGACATTTTTGCTCATGGAAATGTTTGGACATTCTGTTTTTTAGTAGGCAGACACCAGAGAGGGATTGTGTTTTCGATATAAATTGTAAAGATTCTTAAAATCTTCAGGTATGGGAATGGGAATGAATCGTCGTGGTGGCAACATGAGGCAGCAGGGTATGTCAGGTCAAGGTCGTATGGGAGGAGACAGGATGGGGATGATGAAAGGAGGAAGTCAGCCAGGCTGTCACTACATCAGTAAGACGGGACATTCTGTACACATGAGGGGACTGCCATTCCAAGCTAATGACCAAGATGTTGCTGATGTAAGTACAATAGTTTCTCTATTTAAAAACAAACTAAAATGTGTTGTTGTTTTGAGAGATTATTGCTCTTGAGAACTCAATTTACTAAGAATTATAAGTAATTTGGAAGAAAATAGAAGGGTGTGTTTTCTATGACGTGCCATATGACTTATACGTGTTGGTGCGACGTTAAACCAAAAAAAAAACAAAAGAACAACGTGTCATTATAGGAGAGGTTATATTTGTGTAATAATATGCAGCTACCAGGCCCAATTTATGTCTTGGTTGTAGGGAGCCTGAATGAAAAGTCTAGTTGTCTTTCTATGTTCAAGCAAATTTTTCTTGACCATTGGGACCTCTGGTTATGTGTTGAGGTCCCGGATTTCAAATTAGTTGATTCTTACCTCATGGTTTTGAGTTCTTTGTTGTGTTATGTGAGGAATCCATCAAGCTTGTTTGTTGAAGGTCCTACAAAGGTCCCTGCCTATGCCCGAGATAATGCCTGTTGGAGTACCTAGAGTCTTCCTAATCTTTTGTAAAAGCCTAGGGGTTTACAAAATATTTATGTCTTAATCCTTGAAAAGCTATCATTTCAGTACTGGAAAATTGCTAGGAGGCCTGCAGTTACTAGGCAAATGTCATTAAATTTTGTTAATGTGATTTATAAGGAATATTTGGTCACAAGCTTGGTTAATAATCGGAATACCTGTTGAAAGTGTCTGTTTAACTGCTAATATCCATCCAGTATATAAACAGGTAAAGGTTTACTTAGGAGATTTGTGCTTACAGTTTTTCTCACCACTGGTACCAGTCAAGGTAGAGTTTGAGTTCAACAATCAAGGTCGGCCAACAGGTGAAGCCAACGTGGACTTCTCTACACACCAAGAAGCAAAGGAGGCCATGAAAAAACACAAAGCTAACATGCGTATGTATAAGGAATGATAATACTTTCAGTAAATGTACATTTTAAAACTTAACTGGTTCAGATTTTCAACAAACATGACTGGAAAGCTTGTTTTGATGCCCAAATAAATGACTGGATACTGAAATGGATTAATGAAAATGACTAATGACCTTTTAAGTCCTTACTGGTGGAACACTGAAGGGGACTATAGGAATGTTGGTCTGGATCCTGCAATTACTGAAAAAGTGTTCGTTAGGTTCATAAAACTTGGTATGTGAATAGAGGTCAATATGTAGATTACGCATGGAATGACATGCTTATTGATTAAAGGTCAAGGTCACTATTGAGGGTCAAGTGAAAATAGTTTCTACTTCATAACTTTATGTGCATTGATGGATCATCTTAGTGATACACACAAATGTTCCCCATGATGAGACAATGTGTCAACATGCATCTATGCTTGTGGTTAAAAGTCAGGGCTACTGGTAGGGGACTTCTGTATTGCCACTGCAATACTCAGTCACTTGTTTAATTCTAGCAAAGTTATATTGTAAAAGGTCATTCATTTGGCATTAAATAGTTGTGAAAATCAGAAAATGTACTATTTCACATTTGAAAAAGCGGCATTAAACTTTGTCCATATCTGACAGTGATAAAAACTGTATCCAGGCCAATGTATATGCATAGTGTCTTTTGATATCTGAGAATTAAACAGTCTTCATCTTTTGTAGAACACAGATATATTGAGTTATTCCTAAATTCCACGCCCAGTAACCGTAGTGACGGAATGTTTGGTGGCGATGATTTCCAGGGAGAGGGAGATATGGATATGATGGGAGGTATGAGGAAAGGTAAATTTTTGTAGCCTTTTTGTTGAGGTTACAGATTCTGGAAATAGTTGTTGGCATTATTCTTGAGCTGAATAAAAGTTAGATGTCATTATCAAAGTCTCCAGAAAAGGTACTTTAGAATTTTAACAAATATTGTCATAATAAAACAGCCAAAACCTGTGATTATTACAGTGCATTCACTGGGCTTAAGTCATTGCCATATATTCATTAGCAATCAAGTATGAAATTAAGATGTATTAAGTACTGCAATATTGTCATTCATCATCTAAAAAAATTTACTGAAAGTTTGTTTGAATATTTATGCAAAAAATTTGCTAATTTATAGAAGTGAAGTGACCACAAACTTTGTCCGGAAAATTTCTTCTTCATGCATGGAAGGATTTTTGTACAAATGTTCACCATCATGAGACAGAGTGTCATCATTATGAGACGGAGTGTCATGCATAAGAACCAGGTCCCTAGGTCTAAGGTCAAGATCAAACTTACAGGTCAAATTCAAGAATGACTTTGTCCGGAGCTTTTGGAGGGATTTTGATGTAACTTGGCATAAATGTTCATTACCATGAGACGGAGTGTCATGCGTAAGAACCAGGTCCCTAGGTCTAAGGTCAAGATCAAACTTACAGGTTAAAAGTCAAATTCAAAAATGACTGTCCGGAGCATTAATTTTCTTCTTCATGCATGGAATGATTTTTATTTAACTTGTCAAAATTGTTCACCATCATGAATGGGGTCTAAGGTGAAGGTCAGACTTAGAGGTTAAAGGTCAGATACAAGAATGACAACTTCACAAGCTCTCCACAGGCATATTTTGTGACTATGGCAAAACCCTTGTTTTACATCTGTTTTGTTTGAATATTTCTTACAAGAAAACACTACAATATCCGTATAAAATGAATTAGTGTAAATCAAATATGGTATGATTTTAGGTAACATGGGTGGTGGATTCGGTGGTGGATTTGGCATGAACAATATGGGAGGAGGCGATGGATTTTCAAACATGGGCTCAAACATGCGATCACGAATGAACAACAACCCCAACTACACCGCATTCTGAAGTGGAAGAGACTGCTTACTAAAAATAGAATTATCAAACAACCTGCATCTGCCAAAAACAGAACAGTTATATTTGTGGATATTGTCTGGTGATCGTTAAATACTGAGTAATCATTGTCTGTAAATAACATATCTAAGTTCTCTCTGTAATTTTCCAGTTTCTAAAGTTTAGTAATGGCAGAAAATTTTGACACTCAGCAGTTGTTTGTCTAAGGCTGTCAGTTACAGCAGGAATGACGACTGGATGAATTGTCCAAAAACATGCATTTCATGGGATCATATATTTTGTAATATTTACAGTCCAGCCAAGAATTTATTTCATAGTTAATACTCGTTGATATCATAAAGTCATTAAACTGAATTAAAGACTTCTGTTAAAAACAGTTATGATTAAGCACATATTGTAGAATTTATTTTAGGGTTAGAATTATTTTGTGTGTTTCAAATTGACCCTATTTTAAACCATATACCACATTGCATCTTGGGAAATGTTTAATCCATTAATGTGAATACCATTTGGAACATTGTTATGAAGACCTTCATTATTTTTGTTGTAATGTATTGTTAATAAAATGTCCTTCATTGTGCTAATTACCAAATTTTCTAAATAGTTTGCTACCTGTTTGGAATCATGTTCACTGAGTTATCAATCTTTTAACAATAGAATAACTTCATTTATGTAAGTAATTTGGCAAGACTTATTATTTTCATTTGATAAAATTCTTATGTACCTCAGAGATTTTGAAAGAAATCCAGACTGTTTGTATGCGAATCATACTTTATTCCATTAGGAAGTGGAAGTAAAGGACCAAATCTAGACTACAAATAAAATTTTGGTAAAACAATTGTTTATGGTGTTTGACATCAAATATGGGGCAGAGAAGCATTGTAGATGTATTTTCAATGTGCTACAGGTTCCCATACTGTTGCTCCATGTTGTATTTTTACATATATCATTGAAAGTGTGAAACATGTTTCATTTATCATCTTATCATTGGAATAAACAAAGGTACTTTTCATGTTTATTTATGTTTCATCAGTGAATGAAGTGGCAGGTCCAGTGTATTTCAAACAGTTATCCAGTGTAACAAAATCAAATTTAATTGGAAGTGTAGATACACTTTTAATCACCACATTGATCAATTAAATAGAGGGGTGGCTAGATACACTCTATGTGGTTGTGGAACAAAGATGTTTTTGTGAGGACATTCTTAGACCAACAGGGAGAACGCAGATCTGTGGATCACGGGATTGTCATTTCCATACCGGGGCGGGGCGTATGTTCGTGACGATTTGAAAAATGATATGTCCGAAATCATTTGCCCTCCACTGCTGATTCTTATGGAGAAGTTGGCAGTTATTTGTGGAGAACAGGTATGTACTGGTACAGAATCCAGAAACACCGTTTTGGTTTACTGCCTGCTGTAACATGACTGAAAAATTGTTGAAAAACTGCTAAACCAGGGGGAAAAAACCAGAAATGTTTTTAAACAAATGTAAGCAATACAATATAGAGATGGTATCTTAAATTTCAAATTGCACCTGATATTAATTTCTGTTGAAAACTTAATACCGGAGTACCTCAATTATATTATGGTTTAACTTTCATACTTCATTTTTCATGCTGAAAGGCAATATTTAATCCGAAAAAATTGATCCTACTTGGAAAAGTGAAGCCAGTGACAGATAACTCTTCTAGGACTATTTAGCTCTGTCAACAAAGTATGCATAGATTCGGATGTGTTTCCCAAAAATAAGTTTACTTCAAGATCTATGAATAATCATTCAAACAAAGAAATTGAGCATTATCTTTTATTTTTAAACAAAATTATTCAAAGACAATTAATTTTATTCATTACTGCCGATAATTTACAGGTATTGTATGATCACAGGAAAGAAAACATTTTTCGTGAGAAAAAATATAAATAGACTATAAAAATTTTTACGACATCGAATATGACATTTTACAAAATTTGTTTGCCAAGAATAATCAAGGCCTCAAAAAGTAGGAGTTAAGAACAGAGCGATATAAAAAGGTATATTCTAGCTGATGGTCATACCAAAAATTGTGCAGAAAGAAGTTTCACTTTTTATGACGCACACCTTGTGTTTACAAATGTACCTAATTTGCATATTGACGGGGCGTGCGGAATCACATTTGCCTTGCAGAATCTACCGTTACAGAAACTTGTTAATATAATGAAGACGTTCTTTAATATAAATAAAATGGTTGTGTTAGTTAAAAAGAAATAACAATCACCATTCTTTAGCTAATCCATCAAAATAACGAAGCCGGTTTCGCTGTCAAAAGTTCCAGTGTTTACTGTACGGTGATATGTTAAAATATTGCAAGCATGAGATAAGCTATATGCGCTTCAGTTTTGCACCTGATTTGTTGTTGAATATGTAGCCTAAGGTACCATCTCTATACAATGCTTTATTTTTAAGCCTGGTACTGAACCAAGAGTTTGTCATTGGACCAGTATTTTATGAATACACCATCATTCCTGTGAAGTAAATAGTAGTCTTAGATGTAGTATATGGATATGTAAATGGAGTTTTGGGGACTGGAGAGCACTGAATACATGTAAAACTCAAGTTCGTACAGACCATACAGTGTCCCTGAAATCGGTGTTAGTGACCAATTGACAACCAAATAATGCTGATGAAAAGGAAAGTTGAACAAAATTTAGTGTAAGGCTGTCGAGCAGATCTGTTCAGAGAATAAATCGGTAACAGTTCAATCACAATAGTATGGAAATGGTTATTTTTTTTCATTACAGCTGTAACGACTTCAAAAACATGCACAACTTCGCTCCCATTAAGTTTTCTGAATCTGAAAAATGCCATAATTAGCGGAACTACCCTTGGTACTGGCCCAGAATCAAATCTGCAGTTTCTTGTCCACGACTTTGTTATAGATAATTGTACAATCTCCGAGAGGTTGCAATTGCCTACTTTAACTCTTATTAGAATTGAAGTGTCAAAATTCAGGACACTGCAAGTATTTCACACAAGCCAGGTGTTCAAAATGTTAAGAATAATGTTAACTGTCCAGCAGGTGCATGCTGATAATGCTTGACAGCATACACAGTCAACTAGATGCCCACAGGCAATATGTCGAGCCCGCATTTTGACCCCTAACTGTGTCCTTGACCTTTGAGATAGGAACCTGGGGTTTGCACATGACACTCAGTCTCACTGAGGTTAACATTCATGCCAAATGTAAACAAGATTGCTCCATGCATGTCAAAGTTATGGTCTGGATGCACATACACTGAACAACCGTTTGGACAACTATGTCTTCCCTTTGGCAAGTGGGCTCAACAAAGGGGCTAATACAATAAATATAATAAGACCTCAACTCCCAAGAATATGTACATGACCACTTGTTGATGTATACCAAGAATACTTTTGAAGTTTTTTACACAAACAAGAGGGTCATGATGACCCTGGATCGCTCACCTGAGTAATATGAGCTACGTGTTTCAAATGTCAAAACTGATGCTAAAATATTAAGAAAGTAGGTCATATTCATGGTCACTGAAAATTTCAACACTATCTTAAACAAGAAACTTGGTCATCATGACCTTATATTGCTCACCTATTAAACCTTGCCTTGGAATCACCAAGATAAACATTCTGACCAAGTTTCATGAAGATAGGGTCATAAATGTGGCCTCAAGAGTGATAACAAGCTTTTCCTTTGATTTGACCGGGTGACCTAGTTTTTGACCCAATTTTGAACTTTGCCTAGAAATCATCAAGATAAACATTCTGACCTATTTTCATGAAAATAGGTTCATAAATGTGGCCTCAAGTGTGTTAACAAGCTTTTCTTTTGATTTGACTGGGTGACCTAGTTTTTGACCCCATATGACCCAGTTTTTAATTTGTCATAGGAATCATCAAGGTAAGTATTCTGATCAAGTTTCATGAAGATAGGTTCATAAATGTAGCTAAATTGGCCTAGAGATCATCAAGATAAACATTCTGTGCAAGTATCAAATCAAAGCATAAATGAAACCTCTATATAGATGAGAAAATTTTGCCCCTTTCAGGGACAATAACTCAGAACCCATGATGGAATCTAGCCAGATTTCAAAAGGAATCGAGATCTTTTTGTGACAAGTAAGTGGGGTTGAAATCAAATGTAAAGTGTCACTTCTATCTTGTTCACAAGGTAAAAATTAATAAATTTTTGCTTTTTCAGGGGCCATAACTCTGGAACCTATGATTGGATCTGATGGATTCATCATGAAATCAAAGATCTATTGTTAAAGATAATTTGCAAGTTTGTATCAAATCAAATCATAAATGAAGTCTCTATTTGGCTGCAAAAGCCAAAATAGCAAATTTTGGCCCTTTAAGAAGCCATAACTGGAACCTATAATGAGATCTGGCCAATTTTCGAAAGGAACCAAGATATTATGCCAATACAAGCTGTGTGCAAGTTTTATTAAAATTGATTGCAAAATACGGTCTCTATTGTGTTCACAAGCCAAAATAGCAAATTTTGGCCCTTTAAGAGGCCTTTACTCTGGAACCCATGATGGGATCTGGCCAGTTTTCGAAAGGAACCAAGATATTATGCCAATGCAAGTTTCATTAAAATTGACTGCAAAATGTGGTCTCTATCGTGTTCACAAGCAATTGTGGACGGATGAAGGGTGATCACAAAAGCTCAAAAAAAAAAAAAAAAAAAAAAAAAAAAAAAAAAAAAGGCTAAAAAACAAAGTAGGTCACTGTCAGTAAGTCAAGTGACCCCTACTTGGGGTCATCAGGTAATTATAATTAACTAGGAAATATGTTCAGATAATGTTTTAAGTTTTTTCCTATAAAACTCGTATAACATTAGTGACCCCCGGGGTGGGACCTCTTTACCCCAGGGGCATAATTTGAAGATCTTGTGCTATTGTGCAGACAAGGTCAAAATAGCTAATTCTGGCCCTTTCAGGAGCCATAACTCTGGAACTCATAATGGGATCTGGCCAGTTCAAGAAAGGAACTGAGATCTTATGATGATACAAGTTGTGTGCAAGTTTGGTTAAAATAAAATCATAAATGAAACCACTATTGTGCAGACAAGAAATTGTTGACAGACGGACACACAAAAGCTCACCTTGTCACTATGCGACAGGTGAGCTAAAAAGATGTGACAGAAAAACAAAGGTTGCCGAAAAACTTTAACCAAGAAATCGAACACCGAAGCCTGGGTGAGTAGAATAGCACCCTTATTCTCCGAATAGTGGAGCTAAAAATACAAAGAAAGAAGAAAAGAAAAACAAAGTGTCCTGTCAAACTGGGCGTAATAAATATATATTTTTCTCGTATGTTAGCGGAAACATGCATACAGATTCTATTTCTTGTCCAAGACAAGGACATGGTTGGTGAAATAGACCATTAAATACTGTTTGACTGTCGCAAGTAAAATACAACACAAAACTTATATTTATTAATTCAATGAGTACAGTGTATGACGCTTATAAGCCCAAACACTTCATCATTTCTTTAATGAATATGCGTACAGTGTTTAGGCGAATAGTGGAACAGTTTTATATCAAGTTTTGCGACTAGGCTGCCAGTGCGTAATTCAGATGCATGTTGGATTATACAATATTTCAACTATGCATATTTGTAGGTACAAACTCGTGTGCATGGATTGATAATGAAACATTCAGAAGCGGTTCTAACACGAACCTCCTTCGCAGTTCCAAAATAATGGGCAGTTTTAGCCCGAATGCTTCGTCTTTTGCTTTGACCATCTGTGTTTTTGGTGAAAATATGTTTTAATTTCAAGCGTTAATGTCTATTTAACGACTGTGTTGCAGAGACATTTATCATCCACTGAAAAATATATACAACAGGAATATTTATTTCAAATCGCCGGAGAAAAACATAAAAATACTTACTACCGACAGCTTCCAAAGATTTGAAAAAATTTGAAGTGAATGCCTAGTTTATGGCGACTTCCGTTTGGGCGTACAGAGAGTCTATACACTATGAAAATAGCAAAGGCCTAGGCCTTGAACTTTCAGACCAGAAGATTTTTAAAGTTTTTCTCCTATATAAGTTTATGTAAAACTTGGGACCCCAGGGCAGGGCCTCATTTCACCCTAGGGGCATAATTTGAACAATTTTGGTAGAGGACCACTAGGCAGTGCTACATACCAAATATCAAAGGCCCATGTCTTGTGGTTTCAGACAAGAAGATTTTTAAAGTTTTTTTCCCTATATATGTCTGTAAAACTTGGGACCTGTGGGGCAGGGCCTCTTTTCACCCAAGCAGCATTATTTCAACAGTTTTCATAGAGGACCATTTAGATGATGTCACATGCCAAATATCGAGGCTCTACGCCTTGCAGTTTTGAACAAGAAGATTTTTTAAGTTTTTCCTTTCGGTTGCCATGGCAACCAGAGTTCTTAGTGGAATTCAATTATTTGAAAAAAAATTGAAAGGGAACCACTCAAGGATCATTCCTGTGAAGTTTGGTGTAAATCTACCCAGTGGTTTGAAGTTTTTTTTAGAAATTGTTCATGGACGTACGATGGACATCGAGCTGTCACAAGCTCACCACGAGACTTTGGCTCAGGTGAGCTAACAACAGATGTAATATTGTAAAGAAAACACACAGACAAAATATTCAAATACAGTTCCAGTTTATGTAATGTACATATAGAGTTTCATATGAATGGAATGGAAACTGTAAGAGGCGAGTATACCAGATATAAATCTGGCTGTAATATAGTCAGGGTTTCTTTCCGGGCGTTTTTATAGCCGTAATTCGGCTATATTCCCAATGCCAAAAAGTATGTTTTTTTCCCAAAGTGAGTGCAAAAATTCCCAATCTATATTCTGAAAAAAATTTCATCAAAATTGCACAAACATTGACCAAATTATAGACAATATTGTCATGGAAGTATGTTAAAGACGTTGTACAATGTGAAGCAAGTGTATGAGCATCCTTACTATATCCTATGGGACTAAATATTTCCCAATTTGGAACATTTACACGTCAAAATTCCCAATTTTGGGGGTATAGCCTATGTTCCCAAATTAGCTAGAAAAAACCCTGATAGTTAAGTCCAAAAGAGTGAAGGGGGGCATAACTTGGACATGAATCTCCCGACAACATGCACATGTCCACATGCTGGTAAGTGTACCAAGTTTCACTTTAACTGGATGAGAACTAGGTGTTACAAGAGTGATGGACAGACAGTTCTAACATTATGCCTCCCAGGTGTTTTGTAACACCAGCGACATAAATTCAATGTTTAAAGTGTTACTCTTCTTGTACTGTCTCTATTAAATTAATCTGAAATTTATAAGGGTTTACAAATCATCCTGAATATGAACACCTTTGGAAACCACAATCTCTCCAATACTGGATAGTTGAAAGGATGTAGTGGAAGCAAATACACAAGACTTATTAAAGTAAAAACCATGTATTCCAAGATCACTGTGTATAATAACAAGAGGGCCATGATGGCCCTATATCGCTCACCTGTTATCATTGCACTTGAGGACAAGAAGGTCCTCAGAAAAAATTTATCCTGTCACTTGCAGTATTTTCGACCCGATATCAGGGTGCTGTATATCTTTCTTGATATACCGTCAGTTGATCATGTGACCAGTGATATACAGTCAGTTGATCATGTGACCTTATGGTCGATATTGTTGTCATAAGAAATTTTGCAACGAAACCATCATCATTGTGTTGGAAATGTCCGAACTAAGAAAATGAGTGGTCAAATAATGAGTTTTTATTCAAAAACGAAGAAGTTATTGCGATTTTGCCGGTAATCACGTCATTATATAAGTGACGTCATTACGAATATGACGTCATTAAAGCGGTTGTCGCACACTTATTTTTGTAAAATAAATTGCCAAATATCGGAAAATGAAGTAATGACAAGATAAATAGAATAATAGGTTAGTGCCTGAGATGGAGAAAGTTTATCTGGCTCGGCTCCGGACGTTATCAGGTTCGCCTTCGGCTCACCCGATAACCTCCTCCACCTCGCCAGATAAACTTTCTCATCTACGGCACTAACCTATTATTCTCTATATCTAAGTCCAAAGGACAGTAACAACAAAGGGAAGAAATTTAACCAAAATGAAAAAAAATTCTTACAAGGTACAGATATGTCAAAATACATCTAAAAATTGCAGGTACCATCCATGTTGTACCACAGAAAAGTGGTCTCGGTTTTTCCCTACAACCAATAATAAAAAAGTTACTAAATATCAGCTATTTATAGTAACGTAAAAGGAAAGTAATTAAAAAAAATTATTGTAAGTGAACAAAAGAAGGATCTGCCAAATAAATCTGTTGATATAAATGAAAATTCAGATCAGTATCTTCATTAGTTAGGCCATAATAAATTAATTCCTAGATTATCACCCAAATTTGGGTCAAAAAGGGAGCGAGGGTGGGGGGGGGGGGGAGAGAGAATTTTATTTTTTATTTTTAAAACAACTACCCGGACCGGGGATTTTGACTCTTGAAATTAGCAAAAGTGTACATACAGACTCCTAGGATTTCAGACAAGAAATTGTTGACGACGGACGAAGGGTGATCACAAAAGCTCACCTTGTCACTATGTGACAGGTGAGCTAAAAACATTAAATAATAGCACAGAAACACATTAACATTATTAATTTATCTCTTAACATTGGATTTCTTGACCTGCAATTTCCTACTGCAGTGAAACATTAATTGAAAAAATTGTAACTTGTGAAATATTTAAATAGTGGAAAAGGAGACGGCAATTTACATCAGTCTCCAATAAACTAGAGACCAGATATATATATATGAGAATTCCTGTGCAATAAATGGAATAACTACGCGATATAAAATACATTCCAGGAAAATAAAATTCTTCATTACTACAAAACATTTTGAAAGGGACTCGTGTGGTTACGTTGGTATACTATGCTCCAAAGTAAACTGAAGAATTTTATGTCTTTGACACATTCACTTATAAGTTAGCAGTATTTTAAGACCTGCCTTGGTCTGATATATCTTTCATCCAGTTCTTAACTTTAAAAACAACTGAGGGTAATGACATGGCAGAAAAAGTCAAAAACAAACAAATACACAACTATGCACCAGATAGAAGTTTGTCAAAAGCATGATGCATCTAAAATTAGTTTGACAGTGATTACATAGTATTAAAACAGAGCACTAAAATAACACTGAAGTATATGTACTGTACAAAGTAATATCAAAAGTATCAGTCAAATGATATGTTGTACAGAGTATCAGGATGTTTCCATTGCATGACTTGTTGTTTCCCCAGTTTCAGCTTGTCTACTTTGACGCAATTTGGTACAGTGTTCCTTAATTTCTGAAATGGTAAAATAATCGTGATACAAACTTTTAATTTGCCAATTAAAAAAATTGTTTTCCGCCTAGATTTCTTCTGCATTGAATTATTACCCTGTAAATAATCAAGTGCACAAAGTACCTTGCAATCTTTTTTAAAAATACAAAATTACACTAATAAATGGATGTGAACCAAGCCTCAATGTATTTGTGAAATAAATTAAACATGGGTTGACTGACATTACTTTCAATGGATTATTTATTAAACATAAATTTAAAACTAGGAGTAATAGCACAATATAAATATGCACAGAAATTATCTTTTTCAGTTTAAAAGAATGCTGTTCTTGGTCTAAGAAAGATTTATGAGACGTCATTCTACTGTTGGATACTGTTACAGCCTAATCTAGAGATCACACTTGCCAGCGTGCTTAACAATGTTACATACATATGGAGTCCATATGGACTGTTTTGTTTCAATTTTGGTTTTAGAAGACAAATTCACATTTTAATATATGATATCCAGTGCAGGCTTGGGTGTCAAATACATGTGTCGGTAAAGCATTTTATTACGATTACTTATCCCAAACCATCCATTATATTACCATTATGCAAGTATGTAATACATTACTTTACCATCACTTTAAGAAAGTTATGAAATGCAATGCCTTACAAATCACTTTTTTCTTAACCCAAACCTGATTCAGTGTATGGTAAAGACACAGAAACTTCTTGGGGCCCCTGGTATTATTATTATTATTATTATTATTATTATTATACCACATTTATATAGCACTCTTTTCATGCACTTGTACACATTCAAAAGTGCTTTACAGAATAAATTGAAAAAAAATACAAACAAATACGTATACAAAGATAATGCATTCCACATTAACAAAAATCATGAATGAAAACAAGTATAATTTAAAGCAAGATAAAAACATAGATGTAGTGGTCAGTTAACAAAATATTGTACAAAGAAGTGGGTTTTGAGCAGGCTTTTGAAAGCAGCTAATGTGTCAGCTTCCCTGATCTTGACAGGAAGGGAGTTCCAAAGCTTTGGAGCAGTGCACGAAAAGCTGCGATTGCCATACATCATGGTTTTAGATTTTGGCATAACCAGTGACAGCATGTCTTGTGATCTTAGGGTCCTGACCGGTTTATACACTTCTAGCATATCCCTAATATAGGCAGGGGACTGATTGTGTAAAGCCTTAAAGGTGTGGGTCAGAACCTTGTACTGCACCCTGTATTTCACTGGCAATCAGTGAAGCTCCTTCAGAACCGGTGTTATATGATTGCGACAGGGCGTCTTAGTGATTACGCGAGCTGCAGTGTTCTGGACATGTTGCAACTTGTTAAGTGTGCTGTTTGGTATACCACTTAACAAGGCATTACAGTAGTCTAACAGTGAAGTAACCAGGCTGTTTATAAGGTTTTTTGTGGCATCACTGGTAAGATACCGTCTGATGTGACCTATTCTGCGAAGTTGTGCATATCCAGCCCGGCACACCGAGTTGACTTGTTCCATATCCATACCGCTGTCAAATACTGCTCCTAGATTCCTAACACATTTCGTGGATTTTATCACAGAATCACCGACCTTCACAGAAACGTCATCAATGTACTTGGTATGGATGCATTACACTTGGGCCACACATACTGGTGTATGATTAGCTATACAGATAACTTCATTAGTTTTTTGGTTTTTTTTTTTAGTAATCTACTGTAGATGGATTATATTAAAGCCTATATGAATTTCTCTCAAATCTGAGTTGTATCTCTAAAGATATGATATCGAACATTAATTTACTACCAATATTTATCAAGATAAGCAAAACATCCAAATCAAACTGGCTGCGATAAAAGAGAAAAAATATTTTTCAATCTTCAGTAAGACAGACAAAACTTACTATCTATAATGGATGCAAAGGCCTGTGAGGCTGGTGAATCTGGTACCTCGTTCAGGTAGGATTTTCCTTCATCACAGCATTTTCCTAAATAAATAATTGTATAGAAATAAGTTTTTATCAATTTGGAGTCACACCTGTTCATTTATCCGGGTAATGTAGAATAAAGCCTGGATTCAGCGTACGGAAATGAAAATCATTTTAGGAATGAATGGCAACCCGTGAGTAAATTTATTAAAATAACAATGTTACTACTTTCTAAAGTTAAAATATTATATGAAAACATTTGACATGTTAAATAATTCAAAATAATGGCTTAAAACCAGCTTGAAATATGTGGATCACTTTAATCATGGGCAAATATCTCAAAAACAAGCACACAGACCTATACATTTTATTTCACCATATTATAGGCAGTATGTTTATTTATGACTGTGAGAAGGTTCATTTAAATCTACATTGTAGAAAAAATTATATTCAGGAAAAAGTTATGAAAATTGTGATTTTCCCATAGACTTCCATTATGAAAACTTGCGTGAGGTCCTAATTTTTCAAATCAGTCTTACAAAAAATCAAGCACACAACCCTATCTTTTTTATTTGCTGAATTTTCTAAGTATATTCGGAGGTTTTGAAAAATCAGGGTTTTATCAAATTCTACATTGTAGAAAAAAAATTCATCCAAATGTGCAGAACTACCTTAAGCAGCCAGCAAAGTGAGTGACATACAGTGGCTGCTTCAGACATGTTGAAATTTTTAAAAAATGTCAGTTTGGGAAGTTAACTGACTGGCTGCTCAATACAGAACACCACTCCGGCAAGTGTAACAGTAGACAGCAAACTGAAACTGACAACTACACAACTTCAAGCAGAACAGAAGCCTTTGATGGAAAGGTATTGTTTTTATTTTACCTGTTGAATTTTGTGATTCTTTGAGTTAAGCTGACAAAATAAGAAAAGTTTTACCTATCCTTGGATCAAGGGGAACATGTCCCAGAAATGGTATATTGGTGTCCTTGGACAGTTTCTCTCCACCGCCTGTTGTTGGAGGGAAAATCTGAGACTCTGTCTGAAAAAAGTAAATACAAATTATTAAATTTTGTCGGCATAAAGCTCTGTATTTCCAAAAACAAAGACTATTTACTTGGACATGACTTTGTGGAGACTGGATAACTGAATTTTAAATATTAATTGGAATTTGATTTCATGCTGCACCATAACCATAAAATCCCTACAAATTAAAATCTACTCTGAAACAAACAATATGACTTTCAAAAACTTTAAAATTCCTTGCAAAAACCACCAGAAATCTTTTTTAAGTGCCTGAGAACGAAATTATCTACAGTCGACATCGTACTTGCGACCACCTCTATTAAGCGATTTTTGTATTAAACGACCGGTCAAAATCCCTCCCGAACGTTTTCAGTATATAAATTCATTCCATTAAACGGCTTTTTTATTATTTAATCTAAACAGAAGCTGAAATCCCTTAATTTGTATCCACAAAATAGCTGTTTGACCAAAACCTTGAAATTAAAAGATTTCACAATTATATTTAATGTGTGGATAACAGCAAAGGTTAGTGAGATAACATAAACCTTGTGTGGCATTAAGTGTATATAATCACTAAGTCTTGTATGTTGTCATCTATTCATCAAAGTGTTTAAGCTGAGCAAATATTGCTGTGTGCTTCTGTATGAACTCGGACAAACACTGTTATAATCTCCTTCTAAACAGAAGTTCATTTTCAATCTTTACAATTATTCTAAACAGCAAGGTAAAGGGGACAAGTACTAAAATCTTTTAAATAAATATTGACAAAAGGTGAATTACTTTTTTCACCAGTAGGATACAACACAAACATGCACATTACAACTGAACAGAAAGATCAAAGGATCAACAGAATAAGATACCCTTCTGATAATCCTGTCAGATCATATCCATTGGAAAAAAAGTCTCTTTTTAAATCAAAACTGCAAGATTTTTCTTTTGTCTCTTTAGTGAATGTCTTTCTTTTTACATAGTATTTCAAAGAAAACAAACACAATGTTGAGATTCCTACAATACCCTTCATTACCAATACTTGTTTAATTTTTCAAAAACTATTTATAATTCATAGATTTTAGTTTTGTCCCTTTTATGAATGTCTTTCTTCTTTTCATTTGATAGCAGTTTATTGCCATTTTTCAACAGTATTTCAATTATGGAACTGAAACCTCCCCCATTGAATTTGGAAGTGGAAAGATCAGTGACTTTGGCTCTATTGTTGTCTTTTGTAGGAAGTTTTTGTTATTTTGTTGGATTTACTGTCACACTGACACAATTATAGGTCATATGGCAACGCTCCAGTTTTTCATGGTGGAAGAAAAACCCCCAGGTGCCTCTCTCTGCATTATTTCAGACATAGAGCGGCACCTGGATAGTTGACTTTCCACGAGACAGATGACTGCTTGCTCCCATGGAAGAGTTCTACTACCTAAGCGAGGTTTTGAACCCAGAGAGAACACTGCCTCACAGATAAAACTCAACAGCTACTATGGTAGCCTTGTGCTCTCTCTCTGAAAGGGCCTGTGTTGCCATGTGGTTATGGCCGCTTACTTTAAGTCAATTGACCCTTATATCTGTGACTTGAACTCCACTCAGCATGTCATTTAAGAAGGAAACCATCAAACTGGCTTGTAGAAGGTTGTTGGTGCTACCCAGATACTGGAGGTCAACACCTGGGTTTTCCTCTACCATTAGAGGCTGCAAATTTGCCCTATAACATGCTGACTGACTTAAAAACAAAGCAAACAGTCTCCCTCATCACCTGTTATTGTTTTCTGCACCAAATCTCAACAAATTGTGTAATTAAATTGTTAAGAATACGCTACAGAAAAACAGCTAAACCTTTCTCTGAATGAACCATTCACATTAAACAGTGCATAATTTTGTCATATGTCTGTAGTATGTCACTTCAATAACATTGCATTTTTTAAGAGAAAAGTCTTTTGATATGAAATCCACTTACTTTACATTTGGGACAGACAAATCCACTCATATTTTCCACAATTCCAATGATAGGCAGGTCAACTTTCTGACAGAAACTGATCTCCTTTCTAACATCTAACAAGGAAATTTCCTGAAATTATCAAATACAGAGAAAATACATCTTACGTTTTACAACAAAACAATGCTGTAACTTAGACCTTAAAACATAATTGCCAAGAAGACTGTAGAGTTTGTCCTGGGGAACATACTTACAACCTTTGGAATTTTCATCTAAACCTATCCATACATTCCTGTCAAGAAAGTCAGACAAGACAAGACAATCAAGGAATATTTTGTCACCAGAAGTCTGTTATAGTATGCACATACGGTTCTTTATGCAACAAAAATGTGCTACTTACATTGAAAACAACCGATCTATCCTGTTAAATTTCTTTCTACTTTTTGAACACAGCGTAAACTTAGTATCTTGTATTGAACTTTGAGAAATCTTTACTTTTCACTTTTTTCACACATTTAGTGAGTACTAAGTAATCTGAAATTTATTTCACACAATCCTGTTTTATATTTGCAAGCCATAATCACGCCTTTCATGTAAGCAGTCATTTTTTTCAACTCTAGTACAGTAACACCTAACTAAAAAGGATTATGACTGAAATTACCGGTACTTCAAATTCACTTTAACACAAAGTTCTGCAGTTGCAGTATGTCAAATTTGACTTAAATGGAGTGGAAATATATAGTACATAAAGAAGAAATTTTGATGGGACTTGAAATATTGAGATAGCTGGAATTCTGAAATAAGTGAGATATTAAGTTTAATCTGTGTCCATTAATCATTACATTCAGTGACAAGAGCCTATGCTTCATGTTCCACTGAGATTAAATGTCAAAATATACATTTAACGAATTCTGTCATGAACAGACAAAATAAAACATTTCTATTTTATGTCAATTTCGATGGTCTAGTTATGGAAATACATTCATGAGAAAACTTCTGAGTGAAAATCTGCAAGTATATTGTATATCATATGTTCAATATGTCTAACCTGGGGTGTGGTGATGACAACAGCGCCATCTACGTTGGCTTGACTGAGGTACTGAACTACAGACAGATGTTCATCTGACGTCCCAGGAGGCGTGTCAATCACTAAGTAATCCACGTCACCCCAATCTACATCCTTCAAAAACTGCTTTATTAACCCTGTGAATAAAATACTTTCAGGATAAAGTGCATATAACATCAGAAATTTTAACTGAGCAATCAGAGAACTGCATTTGAACCTTTAGCCTGCTGGCGGCAAGTGATTCTGCCATTGCATACCAAGATCAGCCTGCACATCAGTGTAGGCCGACCACAGTCTGCACTGTTTGCTATTCAGTCAGTAATTTTTCAGTGAACCCCCTTTGAATAATAAGCGGTACTGCCCAAACTGAATGATAGATCAGTCCATTTTAGAAATTTAGCAAGGTAAAGGTTAAAAATATAGTTTCTTCAGAAGTAAGTATCACAAAATCCATAAATCATACAGGTTTAAACTGCACAGTCCTAAAGGATGCTGCGAACTACAAAATTCAAAGTTTTACTTTGATATCTTATTGATCTGATACTTTGATTTTGAGATTTTAAACAGGGAGTCTATGATAAAGACCAAGTAAAATGTACTGATAACCCAAGTGTTGAAATTCAGAATATACTTCAGAAGATTTCATTTACTGTTTACTCTGGATCTTACTTTAATGTATATTTTACAATTCTTATGTACAGATTGCAACACATCAAACCTTGACTACGTAGATAAAATACAAGCTTTTACATATATTTTCAATCTAATCATTAACTTTCGATAAAAAGACAGAGCTAGTAGGGTTTTGGAGAATGGAAGGGGTGTGAAATCATTTCCTTATAATACATAGCAGCCTTTACCTGCCAATTTTCTAGTGGTCTTGTTATTTTCTGTTAATGTAGTGGAGGAGAGTGAAATCGACTACATTACATGGGATACTTTGTAAATTGTTACTTTCATTTGGGTCTAATGCTATTTTCATTAGTGTGAGGCTGAAAATTTGAAAGGAAGTGTTCACTTAGTTGAAGTTTGTAATATATAACCAGTATTATAGTCAGTTAACCTGAGCAATGTTCCTGGATTCTGTACCAGACTGACTTACAGTAGTAATTTAGGACTTCCCCCAGGTAAATCAGGTTGGAAGATTAAAGACTTGAGACACATTCTCTTCTGTTATCACAAAGAACAGTCAGCTCACTAGGAGATCTTACTTGCAACCTACTGAGTAACTTTGCCCTTTACCTACTGAGTTATATTGGTCAACAGATACTTTGAAATAAAACAGACACTGATCTAATAGGGTCCTGGTGTGAGAGTAGTGTTCTCCCTGAACTAGAGGAGAAAGACCAGCTTAAAACAACAAAACTGAAAGTTCTAATTGTACTCACCATTCTTCTTTGGTCCTCTCCATATAACTGCATCATCAGGACTTGCCAGGAGAAAACCTACAGACATCACTGCCAGGTTGTCATTTACATACTGTAAGAAATACACCAATAAAACATTTGGTTCATTCAAAATTCCTTTTTGACATCCCTACAAGCTTCCAACTTAGTTAAAATGGATTTAGTGCCATGTTCAGCAGTTAAATCAGTATTTAAGTTCAAAAACCTAACAATTATACCCAGACTCCATACCAGAATCATCTTCTTCTTATAACAAATGACAACTAACATGAACATATAAATCAAAAATTTAAGATGCATTGCCTCCTGTTTAAATCATTACAGAGGCTACCACTTCTACAGATCAATCTATCGCCTGGCCACATCAAACTATCACCTTTCCCCAATCAAACTATCACCTTTCTCGATCAAACTATCACTTGGCCCAATCAAACTATCACCTTTCCCAATCAAAGTATCACTTGGCCAAATCAAAGTATCACCTTTCCTAATCAAAGTATCACCTTTCCCAATCAAACTATCACCTACTGCCTGGCCCAAACAAATTATTTCCTATCAAAATTAAACTATAGTCTGGCTAAGTCAAATTACCACTCAACCAAATGAAACTATTGCCTGGCCCAATCAAACTATTACCTGGTCCAATTGCATTATCTAGCCCTATCTAATTATCCCTTTGCCAAATCACACTTTAACCTAGTCCAATCTAAATGTCCCTTTGCTCAATCATATTATCACCTTGCCCAATCAAACTATCACCTACTGCCTTGCCCATCATACTATTGCCTAACTATCCCTTTGCCCAATCACATTATCACACAGCCCAGTCAAACTATCACCTACTGTCTGGCCCAATCATACTATCGCCTAGCCAAATGAAACTAGTGCCTGGCCAAGTCAAACTATCGTCCAATCAAATGAAACTATCGCTTAGCCCAATCGAACAATCACCTGGTCCAATCACATTATCACCTCGCCCAATCTAACTATCCCTTTTCTTAATCACATTATCACCTTCCCAATCACAATATAACCTTGCCCATTCAATCTTGCCATGCCCATTCAATCTGGTAAGTCAGATTTTATACTCTATATTGAGCTAACTTGGCAGACTGAAATTAAGCATCAAGTTCTTCTAACTATATTGTGCAGAATAAATATTATATTGATAATTGATGATAACCTATTTGTTTCAATGTAAGATCAAAGGATCTTTCATCAAGTGAACATCAGATGCAATACTTTTTAACATATAAGATCTGACATTCACAAATAAAAGGTATTTTGATATTACATGTAAAAATTGTCTTTCGATTTCATTTTTCAAAAGGTTTTAACCCTATTTTACCCATTTTATAGTTCCATATTCAGTCAAAAATATTGCAAAATTACCAAAATATATTTCAGTGATATACAATATTCAATTAGTCACTTTTACATGACTGTAACAAAATGTTCTTATTTATAATTTACAATAAATTCAATATCAAAGTTTCACACATTTAAACCTTAAAGGCTTGCAAATGGAATAGTTGATGAAAAATTAAAATCCTTCCAATTACAGTATTGTGGAATTAATGTTTCTAAATCTTATATTTTACGAGTATTTCTTTTTTTTATGAGTGCGCATTTTACATTATTTTGGAAACACATGAAAATTGCTATGAAATGTCATCAGATTTCATTTTACTTTTTTAAACGTATTTCATTTTAACTACTGGCTGGATAAGATACCGTAATCACAGTTTCAAATGGACATTTTGTCATGTTTTTTGCAACAATACATATACATTTTGTAGTAATATAGTGACTATCAAATTTAATTGTATCATACAGCCTCATTGTATTTCATTTAAAGGTGTTTTCAAGGGCAGATAACTCTTTTTCAATACTGGTGACTTACGACTTTTATTGCATATCTTTGTTTCCTAGATGATTGTGCTTCAACATCCGAAGTTGGAAGAAATTCTGTTATTGGGAAAAATTTCGCCCATCTCATATAGAGACTCTAACGTACACCTTTAATTCATTGCATAATATAGTACAGATAAATCATAAACCTATGTCTTGAAGAAAATCCCTGAATATCCTGTTAAAACAGGCTTAGGCTTTGATTTCAATTAACAATTTCAATAATATGTAATGCAGATTATATTAAAAGCACCAACTTAAACTTCTATGAAATCATGCTCATGTATATAAACTTCACATACTTAAAACCTTAAAATCACCTACTGACCTTTTAATAGCTGACCAGTACAGTTAGCTATTGTTAATCTGACATACTTCAGAAATTCATCTTACTTATACAATGTACAAACAACCTGTATGACAATTTTGAAATTTGTTTGATTTACAGCGTTTTAATTCACTCTTGACACAATTAAGGTCACATGTTTTAATATTAATGGTGTAGTGAGACCCTAGGATCAACAATCAACAATAGGTACTCGAGAAGAACCAGGGGCCTTACACAAGATGAGTAGCATCATCAAAATAAAGCAGGTCTTTTCATCTGTCAACAGGGAAGAGGACTTGACCTTCGAAACTGGGAAGTTTGCACACACATGTTAAAATTTTAGAAAAAGTCATGTTTAAGTTACTATCCTTCAATAAAAGAGTGGTAAACTGGTGGTTTCCCAGTTTAACACAGACTTATTTTGTCCTAATTTGTGAATTGTAATTCTCAGGTTAAATTATATAACAAATTGTGAAGTTTCTATTAAAAATGAGGAAAACTAACCTTTTATTTCCATTCGGGAAGCAGTCAAATTTCGGCTACTCATGAAACAGGGTTTCAACCCAACAATGTTGAGATAAAACCGATCAGGAATTCCAAGCAACAATTATTATAGTGAAATACATCCTAAAAGAGTTTCAAACCAACAATCAAGAAATTCACCTCAAAAAGGGTTTAAAACCCGCAATGGTGAGACGAACCCTAAACAGGGTTTGAAACTCACAATCATGAGATACATATAAAACAGGGTACAAAACTAATAATTATGGGATACATGCCAGTGTTTCAAACCTGCAATGCTGAGATACACCCAAAACAGGGTTTCAAACCCACTTTCATGAAATTCACCTCTAACAGGGTTTAAAACCCGCAATGGTGAGACGAACCCCAAACAAGAGTTTGAAACTCACAATCATGAGATACATACCAAACAGGGTTTCAAAACCCATAATTATGGGATACATGCCAGTGTTTCAAACCAGCAATGGTGAGATACACCCAAAACAGGGTGTCAAGACAGACAGCTATGAGGAACAACTAGCATATGTCCCCAATCATAACCATTCCACTGTGAGATATGCCATTTTTTGAAAGTTACGAATTATTAATAAATTTAACAATAATTTATACTGTGCCTAAGTGAAATATAATATACAGATATAAAACAATGTATTTCACAGTACTGGTGTTGTTTCCCCCCATTGTCTAATCTGAATATTTAAAAACATACAACTTTACCCTGTCAGTATGATTAGATTGGACTATTATCAAAAGATCATATGAAGTGGTTTACAACCAGTAAATGGGTGTAGTAAGTAACATTACAAAAGGCTCTTATAAAGTCTGTAAAATCTACTTACCACAGGAGACCATCCTGAACCACTGTTGTGAACCTGAAGTAAACAGAAACTATATAGGCATTCTTATACAAAAACTGCTTTTTGAACTTATACAAACTGTTCTCTCTGTTTTTTTTTTTTTTGGACTTACTTTCATTAACAAGAGCTGTCTGATGACAGTGCACTAGACTTTTCTCAGGGCTTGACTCTGAATTAGAGCTTTGCCAGTAAAAACTCTTATAAAATTTTAACCAAAATATTCTAAGTTAAAAAGGGGCATAACTCTGTCAAAACTCAAATCAGAGTTATGGGGATTGTTTCCCCTGGTGTAGACTTTTAAAGTAAATAACTATTTTAAGTTTCAAGTCAATAGTTTTGATAGTAACAGAGCTATCTGACTTCACCAAAAACTTTGACCAAAAAATTCTAAGTTAAAAAGGGCATAACTCTGTCAAAATTTAAATCAGAGTTATGGGGATTGTTTCTCCTGGTGTAGACTTTGATAGTAACAGAGATATATGACTTTATCAAAAACTTTAACCAACGGCGACAGTGACGCCGGGGCGAGTGCAATAGCTCTACTTTTTCTCTGAAAAGTCGGGCAAATGACAGTAAAAATTTATTTCGCCTTTAAAAGATTGGACGTTACATTCCTCTGACCTCTAAATGTGATCTTGTCCTTTCAGCTAGGGTTCTAAGTCTTGCACATGAAACATCAATTATTATGGTGAAAGTTTGTGCCAAATCATTTGAATATAAATCTATGTACAAAAATATACAAAAGTTATGGACTTGACAAAAAAGAAATGGAAACAATGCAGAACAATGTCATCGGCCGGACATGATTTTGTACACAAATAAGCAGCATGTCACACAGACAGACAGACATAACATTATGTTCCCCCTCCCCATTTTTAATAGTGGCGTGGAAAAATTACTGTTTGCTAGTAGGATCACCGTGTAAATAATGAACAAGGGCTGTCTCCATAGGATGACACATGCCCCAGATGGCACTTTGAATGAATAGTTATGGCCGATGTTAGAGTTTAGGACCTTTGACCTACGGAGCTGGGTCTTGCGCGCGACACATCGTCTTACTGTGTCACACATTCATGCGTAGTTATTTTAAAATCCATGCATGAATGACAAAGATATGGACAGGACACGCCCATTAATGCACTATCATGAAAAATGACCTTTAACGTCTAAGTGTGACCTTGACCTTTGAGCTACGGACCTGGGTCTTGCGCGCGACATGTCGTCTTACTGTGGTACACATTCATGCCAAGTTATTTGAAAATCCATCCATCGATGACAAAGATATGGACAGGACACGCCCATCAATGCACTATCCTTTAATGTCTAAGTGTGACCTTGACCTTTGAGTTACGGACCTGGGTCTTGCGCGCTACACGTCGTCTTACTGTGGTACACATTCATGCCAAGTTATTTGAAAATCCATCCATCGTTGACAAAGATATGGACCCGACACGAAAATTGCGGACAGACTGACAGACCGACAGACTGACAGACCGACGGACCGACAGACGGTTCAAAAACTACATGCCTCCCTTTGGGGGCATAAAAATATTTTACATTTATATATAAATTAACTTTACCTGTTCTCCTTCTACACCTAATATTTTTGGCATTGACGGTCCACATATATCCACATCTAACACTGCCACCTGAAAATACATCCATATTGTACAATGAATGGCTAGTTTATCTATTTGCTGAGATTTAATTTGTGACTCGATGCAAACATGAAATTGATGGAAACTAAGCTGTAAAGAATATCAATCATTTCTTTCTTTGATTAAATAAGTATGTTGTAGTGTAAGGTGGATTCCTTACATAAACTGAATGAAGTTTGTGCTTTAAGAAAACAAATTAATTTCCTCAAAATGAACTTTATTTGAAAAAGGAAGGCACATTACTATGAATCGAGAGGCAGCAAGTTTAGCATGTCTGAAGTATGTCTCGATGTCTTATTCATGAGTCGTCAGTAAAGTACTGCCAAATACAGACAATGATGTTGAATATAAACTAGTAATGCATTTTGGCTCTTTTTATGTTTTATTCATTTTTGTTGAGCCCACTTGTGGAAGCAAAGACATAGTTGTCCAAATGGCTGTTCAGTGTATGTGCGTGCGTCTGTCTGGATTTGTTTGTCCAGACCATAACTTTGACATGCATGGAACAATCTTGTTTATATTTGGCATGAATGTTAAACTCAGTGAGACGGAGTGTCACGCGCAAACCCTAGGTTCCTATAGCAACGGTCACGGTCACAGTTGGAGGTCAAAGGTCATGTCAGATTTTGTCTGGACCATAACTTTGACATGCATGGAGCAATCTTATTTATATTTGGCATGAATGTTAACCTCAGTGAGACAGAGTGTCATGCGTAAACCCCAGGTTCCTATCTCAAAGGTCAAGGTCACAGATGGAGGTCAAAGGTCATGTCAGATCTTGTCTGGCCCATAACATTGACATGCACTGAGGAATCTTGTTTATATTTGGCATGAACGTTTAATTCAATGATACAGAGTGTCATGTGCAAACCCCAGGTTCCTATCTCAAAGGTCAAGGTCACAGTTAGGGGTCAAAGGGCAGGCTCGACATGTTGCCCATGGGCATCTAGTTAAAAGTAGTCCTCTGGTAAAATATCACTCATGTAATTGAGATGGTGGGCAGGTGACTTTGTATACAAGGTCTCTGGTGGTATCATATTTAAATACCACTTCATAATGCTAGTGCAAGACCTTCTATAACCAGAAATACATACAAAAGAAATATCAAGGGCAATTTTTTCACACATTTTATAACAAAAATACAGAGAGACTTTTTTTACAGGAAATTACGGACCCTTATAAGCTTTTCCCATAGATCACTGTATAACAATGCATTAGAGGAGATGGTCTTTGAAAGTTCAAACCAATTTCATCAATTAATGTACAACTTCTCCACATATATTTTCCAATTCTGAAACACTAACTATTCAAAGTGACTGAATAGTTAATTGAACAGTCAACAGAAATCAAAAAGTATAGATCTAGACACAATGATAAATGTTAAATGTTCCATGCAGTGTTCACAACCAATTACCCACCAAGCTCTGAAATAGTGAATAAAACAAGAAAGTTTCATCACATGTCCCTATAAATCTTACATATATAATATCTATTATCGACAAGGCACAAGTTATAACAACTGAATTTGCATGATAAGTAAAGCATGTATTACCAATAACTGCATACAGTTCCTATAAATCTTTCATACATAAAATGCTGAATATCGACATGGCAATTTTCATTATTATGACAATGACGAAGTTCCCCGGTAACAAAGATTTTTAATGAGCTAAGCCTATTAACCATCAACTCCCAAGCATGGTAAATAAAATACGAGTTTTATTTAACCATTGTTGCATGCAGTTCCCTATACATATTTAAACAGTTCCGATAGAAAATAAATTGACTTTCTTTTCCCTTATCAGCCATTAAAACACAATTTATTCTTTGAGGGTATTGATAAAAGGTTTGGCAGAATGATTTAATCTCTATCACCGGCAGTGAAAGTAAAGTGAAATGCCATTTCTACCTTTGACAAACTACAAAACTACTTTGATTAAAGGGGCTGATTGTAGTAATTATTGGTACTATGAAACTTAATACCATATCTACATAATCTCATTTACAATTCTTTTCATGCTCAAAATTTCCTGTTACAAAACAAGAATTGCTAGTCACGAATGTTTTCTTTTTCACTCTAAATTTGTTATTGCATACTTATAAATTAAATTCAGCCTTTCATAAACTACTTGTTAGGATTTACAGACCTTTTTCCGAAATTCAGAACTCTGTAAAATAAAGAAAAAACCATAACCATAAAACAAGGAGCTGCATCCAATAAACGCTTTATGTCTCCGGTGGCATCCTTGTCGATACAAAGCAACCTAAGTCCAAAACGAGGTCAAGGTCAAACTGAGATCAGGTGATGTTTGAAGATGAGGAACGGTCACAGGTTACATCTGTATTAGTATCAATTCATTCTTGTAAGCGGTATTGATGCTAGACGAAACGGTCCCATTTGGTTAACCAAGAGATGGCCCATATAAAGCAACCTAAGTCCAAAATGAGGTCAAGGTCAAACTGAGGTCAGGTGATGTCTGAAGATGAGGAATGGTCACAGGTTACATCTGCATTAGTATCAAGTCATTCTAGTAAGGGTATTGATGCTAGACGAAACAGTCCCATTTGGTTAACCTCGTACGGACGGACAGGACAATCACAATATGCCTCCCGCATCAGTAGATGCCGGGGGCATAATAAAACTAGATGATGCTTTTGCAGAAAAGCGCATGTCTCTCCCAATGCAAAATCGTAACAGGCAAGACGTCAATTAGGGACAGGAGCAAAAGTCAAAGAGACACTGATGGCTGGCTAACAATAGGGATAGGCTACCATCCTATGAAGTTTCAACATTCTGGGTCAAGTGGTTCTCAAGTTACTGATCGGAAACTGTTTTCCATGTTCACACCCCTGTGACCTTGACCTCAGCTCGAGTGACCCAAAAAACGATAAGGGTCATCTACTCTGATAGTCCCATCATCCTACAAAAGTTGAAGGTTCTTAAGTTATTGATCAGGAACTGTTTTCCATGTTCTAGTCCCTTTGACCTTGACCTTTGATCAAGTGACCTAAAAATCAAAAGGGGTCATCTACTCTGCTTGTCCAATCATCCTAGGAAGTTTCAACATTCTGGGTCAAGTCGTTCTTGGGGTTACTGATCAGAAACAGTTTTCCATGTTCAGGCCCTTGTGACCTTGACCCTTGATCTAGTAACCCCAAAACTTATAGCAGTCACCTACTCTGTAATCCCAATCACCCTATGAAGTTTGTAGGTTCTAGGTCAAATGGTTCTCCAGTTTTAATATTGATCAAAAATGAAGTGTGACGGACATATGGCCCCTATGACCTTGACCTTTGATGGAGTGAGCCTTAAAACAATAGAGGTCATTTACTCTGTAAGTTCTATCACCCTATGAAGTTTGAAGGTTCTAGGTCAAATGGTTCTCAAGTTACTGACCAGAAATGAATTGTCATGTTCTGGTCGCTGTGACCTTGACCTTTTAAAGAGTGACCCCCAAAATCTATAGGGGTCATCTACTCTGCATGTCAAATCATCCTATTAAGTTTCAACATTCTGGGTCAAGTGGTTTTCAAGTTATTGATCGGAAAGCGTTTTCCATGTTCAGGCCCCTGTGACCTTGACCTTTAGCAGAGTGACACTCCAAAATCAATAGGGGTCATCTACTCTGCATGTCCAATCACCCTATGAAGTTTCAACATTCTGGGTCAAGTGGTTCTCAAGTTATTTATCGGAAATTGTTTTCCATGTTCAGGCCCCTGTGACCTTGGCCTTTAATGGAGTGACCCCAAAAACAATATCAGGGATCATCCTACAGGGCGATTCGAGTGATATCACCGCTGTAAGGTCGGCCACTTCGCCTAATTATTGCTTCTGGGCGAAATCCGAATCGCCAAGTTTTTTTAGAGTGTTGTAATCTGTAAACTTAAGGTTGTAAAACTTGATGCACACACATCGTAATATACTAGATTAAATTATCGATAAATCCATGGTCAACCCCACCTACTCGCCTATCAAGCTTCAACCAATCATAGCGTTAATATCCCTCTGTAGGTTATCAATAATATTGTAACCCACCACCATTTGGAAAATTTCAATCAGCACGTAAAAAGCCGATATACTTAACGAGTGCAGACTTAAACTTCCTTCAACATGATCTTATGCATCAATTGTATATTATTTCTTGATTTTATTATAAATTCCTTCAAAATTTCTTTCAAATACGGCCAATTTCTGTAAATGAATTGCCCGGGCGCTGTGGATAAACAAGAGCAACGCCTTGCGGGTGCTGATGCTCATCTGATTTTTTTGTATAATAGAAAAAAATTGTTTTACCCCATGATTTAAAATTGTCCTACCCATGATTTTCTAAGTCCAAAAGGGGCCATAATTCTTGCAAAAAGCAGGACAGAGTTATGTTTTTTGCTGCACATGGTCAGCTTATGATGGTGAACAAGTGTTGCAAGTTTTAAAGCAATAGCTTTAACAGTTTATGAGAAAAGCTGACCTAAACATAAAACTTAACCAAGAAATCTGATTTTCTAAGTCCAAAAGGGGCAATAATTCTTGAAACAAGAGGACCATGATGGTCCTGAATCGCTCACCTTCTCCACATGACCCAATTTTCATGAAGATCCATTGAAAAATATGGCTTCTAGAGAGGTCACAAGGTTTTTCTATTATTTGACCTACTGACCTAGTTTTTGATGGCACATGACCCAGTTTCGAATTTGACCTAGATATCATCAAGGTGAACATTCAGAACAACTTTCATGAAGATCTTGTGAAAAATATAGCCTCTAGAGAGGTCACAAAGTTTTTCTATTTTTAGACCTACTGACCTAGTTTTTGACGGCACGTGACCCAGTTTCGAACTTGACCTAGATATCATCAAGGTGAACATTCTGACCAACTTTCATAAAGATCCTATTAAAAATGTGACCTCTAGAGTGGTCACAAGCAGAAGTTTACGGACGTACAGACGTACACACGGACGACGGATGCCGCGCGGTCACAAAAGCTCACCTTGTCACTTTGTGACAGGTGAGCTAAAAAGCAGGATGGAGTTATGTTTCTTGATGTACAGGGTCAGCTTATGATGGTGAACAAGTGTTGCAAGTTTCAAAGCAATAGCTTTGATAGTTTAGGAGAAAAGTTTACCTAAACATAAAACTTGACCAAGAAATCTGATATTTTCTAAGTCCAAAAGGGGCCATAATTGAAAAAAGCAGGATGGAGTTATGTTTCTTGCTGTACAGGGTCAGCTATTGATGGTGAACAAATGTTGCAAGTTTCAAAGCAATATCTTTGATAGTTTAGGAGAAAAGCTGACCTAAACATAAAACTTAACCAGTCGACGCCGACACCGATCAAGTGATGACAATAACTCATCATTTTTTTTTTTCAAAAGATCAGATGGGCTAAAAATGATTCCGCGAACAAAATATTGTAAAAAGATCGCCAATATTTACAAGTTTGGTATTATTTTCGAAAAGATTAATAAATAAATCAATTAGATGTATAAATCTGAATAAGTTGATGCAAAAATCAGGCATTATTAAAGCACGAGAATCAAAATGTGTATGAAAATTTTCACGGGGTTTACATTGTGCTCCTGATAAATTTAAGAGTTTTGGACATGTAAATTTTGGATAAAAATTTAAAGGCGACTTTTTTCATAGCTCAGTTTGTACTTTCTTTAGAAATTCATGATAATAATAATGCAATATTCAATTTCCTTAACTTATTACTAAATTTATAAGTTATAGCAAGACCCATCAAAAGTGGATATATAGGCGCGAAACTAAATACTATGCCGAATCTTCTCCTTAAATTCCTCGACTTCTCCCTAAATTCTGTGGAGAAGGAGAAGTCACTTCTCCCTAAAGTTTTGACCTAGGATGATTCCTGAATATGTGTCGTCTATTCCATAAACCCCGCCACCCTATGTAGTTTGAAGGTTCTAGGTCAAATGGTTCTCCAGTTATTGATTGGAAATGAAGTGTGACGGATGGACGGGGCAAAAACAATATGTATATTTTCTGTAAAAAAATCGGCTTGTATTTCACAATTAAATATGGACAGGCAGAAAAAAATTCTGTATTGTACCTTTTAAATTCCGTATTGTACCTTTCGTATTGTATGCTGTCGGACTACTTTCATTAATATATTGCATGACCAGACACAGTTCTATAAACAGTGCACATAAAAACTTCATTTAGTTCAATTTTAATATCGATAAACATTGAAGATTTTGTTCAATAACAAAACAACAAACAAAGCAGTAGAGGTATATAATAATTTAATTTCATGGGCATGAAATTTCTTGATTTTGGTAAAAACGGCAATTCAAAAATCGTGGGGATATGAATTCTTTGATTACAACTTTTGAACATAAAATGAATGAGAATTTTACTTGTTCGTTGGGATTAAATTTCAAGGATTGACTCAACCACGAAATCCACAAAAATTAGTCACCCAAGAATATTATGATTTCACAGTATTCGGCTCTCGTGGATTTTGTGGCGCTTGCACGGCTCGTGAGATCCCATCAGGCAAAAATCCACTCGAGCCAAATACAGCATACCAAATCGGGCTACTGTTATAATAACCCTATCTTATTTAACTGTCAATTTTTTAATGCTGATAGAAGAAAATATATTGCTAGAGAACATGCTATATCATCCTATCTATGTTAATGAATAGCAAAGGGAGAAACACACTGTTAAAACTTGCAATATTCTGCAAACAAATTATGATGTTGTTTGATTAATTGGTTTCGCTGTATGTATGGTATGTAGTCATATTACATTCTTGACTATACTAAAAATCTTAATAACATCTGGTATCATTTTATTCTGTGGATTTCATTGGGTATTTCAACATATCATTTCACATATTATTGTCAGAAATGTTCATTGTATTATTGTTTATGTGACTGCTAAGAGGCCCAGCTTCACTGGCGCCAGATCAGAAGGAAAATGCCGCTGTACATGTTATACCCTACCCCTAGGTATTCTATAAGAACCATGGTCATGAACGGAAAAGTGCACTAACCCGTTTCAATCGTACATTTCTCAACTTAAACGTGCACTTCGGTGAATGGGTACCTAGTTTATTGAACAAGCGATAATTTATCTTCCATCGTGCACCAGACACATTGTCTCAATATTCCATATTGCTGAGATTATCAACATATTTTATGCTTTCGTCAACGTTACAGAAAAACTTGCTTGACCTTCCCTAATGAATATCCGGTCTAGAGGTCACGTCAGTGTGCACATGTTTGGCGAAACGTAAAGAAACAAAAACAGAATTTAAAAAAATCACAATTTCACACTAAAACTCGAAATGATGAATGAAATTCATCTTGTATATGATCTTTAATTTGAAATCGTACATTGGTCTGCATCTGTTCTGTTTATTTTATTCATTTTGCACATTAATGCTGCATTTTCACATTTTAGCGAACACGTGTAGTAAAATGACGATTGACGTACATTTTCACAACAGCCAATCAGAATGGTTTTGTAATCTAGAACGGAACTTCACCAGGGAAGTTCAAGCAAGTTTTTTGTGTAATGTTGAAATTACTATAAACTACGTGTGGTTTTTCTAAGATAAGATGTATTGAAAAAATGTGACCGGTACACAATGGAAGATAAATTACCACTTGTTTGATATCCATAGTACACATTTACCGCACTGCGTGTTTTAGGTATGAAATGCGCGATTGAAACGGGTTAGTATATTTTCCCGTTCACGACCATGGTTCTTATAGAATACCTAGGGTAGGGTATAACATGTACAGAGGCATTTTCCTTCTGATCTGGCGCCAGTGCCCAGCTTATTCAATAAACTTGAAACTTAAACTTGGTACAAATAACTGTTGTAAATATCTGCACTTGTAAATCAACTTACAACAGTTTTCCATTCAGTCTATACTTGTGTGAGCAGTAAGTACGATAAAAATTGAGCTTTTTAGCAGTATTTTACTTGTCTGTGTAAATAATTCACAGTTTTGCACATAAAAACAAGTATTAGCTTGTTCAATTTTCTTGTGACCCTACTAAGTTGTATTAAGAATTTACAATTTTCTATTCAGGTGCCCAGAAAGGGGTCTTTTCGCACCATGACATAGATATAATTGGCACCTATTTCTTTCGTCATAAAGAACTCCAAAACTGTAGAAAATACCACAGATAATATTTCATTCATGTACACTTGAACCATTTTCTTGATTTTATGTACATGAAAGAACAGCATACCTACTGGCACCCTAAGATTTGGTCAGGTAACTGTGTTGGATGGGAATTCAATGGTGAATCGCTAATTAAATTTCATATGTACCACTTAAATTACGATCATGTCTGTGTCTTAGCATCCGTTGCTGGATGACTGCTTGCCGCACTGTAATCATATTTAATTTGAAAACCTACGGAGACCATCACAAGATAGCAGAATCCCCAAGGCAATTTGACAGCAATTTTTGACTTTCATCCACTATTATTCAGAAATCATAAATACATTAAATATTTACTGATTTTGATGAGATTTTCAGTAATTGCAGTTTGAATGTTTTCGGCTGATGGTGAACTTGATTTAATATTAAAATGATGAATAAATTTTATTTCATTTAAGTGCCAAAGCCATTCCATCAACCAGCACGGCATATTGTCTTGGAATGACAATAACTTCAACAAAAGCAGATAAAGATTCTCTGATAAACTGTTCTTGCAGATCATAAATAAGATCATAATATTGCATCCCACAGATTAGAAGAATTAAATATGCTGTTTCCTAGTTCGAATTTTAGATAGTAATTCCAGACACTAAGCAAAAGTTCACTTCATATAAGTTGATCTCTAGCACTGCCTTGATCAGCTGACTGCTGTATGACCACTACAGGTCATATGACTTAGTCGGGTTCCATTCTTGCTGAGTCTTCACAGATGGAGGAGACTGAGAAAGCAAAAATAGAACATGTCAAGAATGCGCACTGAAATCAAATATGTAACAGGGACAAGGGCCTAAAGCTGCCTCCTGTATACAATGCTCTTCTGTGGTCATGTGACCAGATTATGTCACATTAAAAGCCATATGCAATATGCTGTTACCTTGACATCTGACTTAATGACACAAAAACAAGGGACCATCTTCTTCAGGACCATAGACATGCTTTGTATGTTGACGGCCAAAGGTCCATGTGGCCAACTACTGACAAGAGACAATCATCCTATGAAGATTGACAACAGGCCCCAGATTTCTCAAGTTATTGATCTGAAATAAGTTTCATTTGCTGGTCACTAGGACTGTCATTGATTGGGTCTTGGGCATATCGACGATACCGATATACCAGAACACAAATATCGACGATACATCAATATATCGATTATTAAGTTAGATTAACAACTTATTTGTTCATATGCATACTATATACCTTCCTGTAAATGCTATTTTTAGTTTTATTGCCTACTTTTCATATTACTGTTTGATTGTGATGTATTTGTATTTATGAAATAAAAGAAATAAATAAAAATTAATAAAATCTTTCATTTTCATTTTGCCTTCACTTCTTTTTTGCATTTATCCAAATTTACAACTTTGTGAACTTAAGTTGTTTTTGAGGGTCTGAGTGTTTATCTGGATAGTTTTTATGCCCCCAAAGGGAGGCATATTAGTTTTCAACTGTCCGTCCGTTCGTTCGTTAGTTAGTTAGTTAGTCACAACGTTAACTTTTTGCATGAAGGCACTTTACTCGCGAACCACTATACCCAGGACCCTCAAACTTCACATACTGATAGTACTTATTGAGTATATCACCCCTACTGACTTTGGGTCACCAGGTCAAAGGTCAAGGTCACAGGGGCCAACGTTAACTTTCTGCATGAAGGCACTTTACTCGCGAACCACTGCACCCAGGACCTTCAAACTTTACATGCTGATAGTACTTATTGAGTATACCTCCCCTACTGACTTTGGGGTCACCAGGTCAAAGGTCAAGGTCACAGGGGCTAACGTTAACTTTTTGCATGAAGGCACTTTACTCGCGAACCATTGCACCAAGGGCCTTCAAACTTCACATGCTGATAGTACTTACTGAGTACACACCCCCTTAATGACTTTGGGGTCACCAGGTCAAAGGTCAATGTCACAGGGGCCAACGTTAACTTTTTGCATGAAGGCACTTTACTCGCGAACCACTGCACCCAGGACCTTCAAACTTCATGTGCTGATAGTACTAATTGAGTACACCACCCCTACTGACTTTGGGGTCACCAGGTCAAAGGTCAAGGTCACAGGGGCCAACGTTAACTTTTTGCATGAAGGCACTTTACTCGCGAACCACTGCACCCAGGATCTTCAAACTTCACGTGGTGATAGAACTTATTGAGTACACCACCCCTACTGACTTTGGGGTCACCAGGTCAAAGGTCAAGGTCACAGGGGCCAACTTTAACTTTTTGCATGAAGGCACTTTACTCGCGAACCACTGCACCCAGGACCTTCAAACTTCACATGCTGATAGTACTTATTGAGTACACCACTCCTACTGACTTTGGGGTCACCAGGTCAAAGGTCAGGTCACAGGGGCAAACATTACCTTTGTGCATGAAGGCACTTTACTTGCGAACCACTTCACCCAGGACCTTCAAACTTTACATGCTGATAGTACTTTAAGAGTACACCAACCCTACTGACTTTGAGGTCACCAGGTCAAAGGTCAAGGTCACAGGGGCCAACGTTAACTTTTTGCATGAAGGCACTTTACATGTGAACCACTTCACCCAGGACCTTCAGACTTCACATGCTGATAGTACTTATTGAGTACACCACCCCTACTGACTTTGGGGTCACCAGGTCAAAGGTCAAGGTGCTGCGGGGGCATTTGTCACCATTAGTGACAGCTCTTGTTTCTCTCTGTAAAACATCGATTTTTGAAAATGGGAATCGATAATTGATCGACATACATCGATATCGTTTCTATCGATGACAGCCCTACTGGTCACTGCGACATTTACCTTTTATCAGCTGAACCAAAAGTAACAGACTAGATCTCATCTACTTTATCACGGGTATGAAACGTTGCCTGCGGCACAAAATGTGCCGCGCTGAAATGAAGGCATCGCGCTTCCGACGGCGCAGGCATTGCGCAGGATGTTTACAAAAATAACGAGCACGGTGAGTAAAATTGAATGTTTTTGGTTATTGTCTTGTTACAGTAAACACATTTTAGAAATCGGGGAATGCAGCGGGATGTAGTTATGTCTTGCCGACAAATCCATGCCCAGTTTGTGAAGAAATGTGTAATATTGTTATTTTGCGCGTGTTTTTTATCGGATACAGTAACGTGAAAATTACAAAAGCAGTGAATATTCCGAGTCATTTCACATCCTGCAGAAAAAGGAATGATGTATTTCTGTAGTATATTATAAAAAGACATGATATCTGATCGATTGAGATAAAATACATGTCAAGGAAAAGGCATATCCCCTCGTTCTGCCGACTTTTCAGTCCAGTGCCGCAGGCATCTCGATGGTGCCGCAGGCATCGCGAGGGGCGCAGTCATCTTGAATACTATTGTAGTCAGTAGTATGTGTAATTTCGACCACCTAACATGTATTAAAGTACAAAAAAAATCAATTCATGCTGTTTTGGGATGGGCCAGATCGATTCCATTGCGAAAATCACGTATTTTATATTCGAACTTTGGATTATTTTCTCCTAAATAACAATATTCAATTACCAAACACTCCATTAGTAACAATCTTGATGCTTACTTCAAAACCAAGGTACGAAAACCCGCATTAGAGCACAAAAACTGTCATAACTTGTCAATTTCAGCCGTTATTGATCTTTTAGTTTCAGCATCAAGTATTATTTGTTTTATTTTCTTTACAGTTTTGGCGTACTATTTTGATTAGCGATGAGCTGAGTTCCCCCACCCCAACCCTAACAAAAAAGAAAGAAAGAAGAAAAAAAAGAAATGGCGAAAAAATCAGTTTTGGTTTTCCGAAGAAAAGGAACTAAACAAGACAAAATAAAAACAACGTAAAACACGAAACTTCCCTTACAACGATACTATTCAGAAATTTTATGTGGAAAAGAAGCAAATTATGAAGTTAACGATTGTTAAGCATCTTGTTAATTTTATATTTTCAGATGAATGTGCATTCAGTGTATATTAAAAGGGAAAAGAAAATCATTCAGAACTCCTTATCGTCAGACGTAAACTTTATGTGTACAGTCAGTGCACAGACCTAAATCATATTTGAACGACAAAGAGTGAGTAAAGTACGTTAATATTTTTTGTAGAATTTCAGAACAAGTTAAGACCCATTTTGGACACATTTTTCGAAAGATCTCAACTTTATTGGTTCTTTTCCACTCAAAACTTGGGAACAGTAATTTTAAATATTCTTCGTTCGTATTTAAATATCTTGACCTAACAGTGAATTTGGTGCTGATGTACTGTTACAGAAAAAATGGCTCGAGATGAGCCAAAGAAGTTTCACGTTTTTACGATTTTTTGTTTGTTTTGCGTTCCTTTTTTTTCTTTTTCTTTTTTTTTTTTTGGAACGCTAGAACGCAATAATAGCGATTCTCACTTTTTTTTTTTGGGGGGGGGGGGGGGATTCAGCTCACCGCTTATAAAAAGTACGCCCGAACTGTAAAGAAAAACAAGAGGGCCATGAAGGCCCTGTATCGCTCACCTGACCTATTGACCTAAAGATCATCAAGATTAACATTCTGACCAAGTTTCATCAAGATATGTTCATAAATGTGGCCTCTACAGTATTAACTAGCTTTTCTTTTGATTTGACCCCGTGACCTAGTTTTTGACCCAACATGACCCAGATTCGAACTTGACCTAAAGATCATCAAGTTTAACATTCTAAGTTTCATGAAGATACAGTCATAAATGTGGCCTCTAGAGTGTTAACAAGCTTTTCCTTTGATTTGCCCCCATGACCTAATTCTTGACCCAACATGACCCAGATTCGAACTTGACCTAAAGATCATCAAGTTTAATATTCTGACTAAGTTTCATGAAGATATAGTCATAAATGTGGCCTCTACACTGTTAACAAGCTTTTCCTTTGATTTAACCTAGTGACCTAGTTTTTGACCGAAGCTGACCCAGGTTTAAACTTGACCTAAAGAGCATCAAGATAAACATTCTGACCAAGTTTCATTAGATATGGTCATAAATGTGGCCTCTACAGTGTTAACTAGCTTTTCCTTTGATTTGACCAGGTGACCTAGTTTTTAACCCTACATGACCCAGATTCAAACTGGACCTTAAGATCATCAATATTAACATTCTGACCAAGTTTCATGAAGATATAGTCATAAATGCGGCCTCTACAGTGTTAACAAGCTTTTCCTTTGATTTGACCTGGTGACCTAGTTTTTGACCCCAGATGACCCAATATCAAACTCGTCCAAGACTTTTTTAAGGATAACATTCTGACTATGTTTCATTAAGATTGGGCCAAAATTGTGACCTCTAGAGTGTTAACAAGCTTTTCCTTTGATTTGACCCAGTGACCTAGTTTTTGACCCCAGATGACCCAATATCGAACTCATCCAAGATTTTATGGAGGGTAACATTCTGACCAAGTTTCATTAAGATTGGGCCAAAAATGTGACCTCTAAAGTGTTAACAAGCTTTTCCTTTGATTTGACCTGGTGACCTAGTTTTTAACCCCAGATGACCCAATATCGAACTCGTCCAAGACTTTATGGAGGGTAACATTCTGACCAAGTTTCATTAAGATTGGGTCAAAATTGTGACCTCTAGAGTGTTAACAAGCTTTTCCTTTGATTTGACCTGGTGACCTAGTTTTTGAACCCAGATGACCCAATATCGAACTCGTCCAAGATTTTATGGAGGGTAACATTCTGACCAAGTTTCATTAAGATTGGGCCAAAAATGTGACCTCTAGAGTGTTAACAGTCAAATTGTTGATGACGGACGGACGGACGGACGACGACGGACGCCGGACACAGGGTGATCACTAAAGCTCACCTTTGAGCACTTCGTGCTCAGGTGAGCTAAAAAAACTCGATGCTGAAACAAAAACAACAAAATTGGTTGAAAAATGACAAATGTTATGACAGTTTTTGTGCTCCAATGCTGGTTTTCATACCTTGCTTTGAACTAAGTATCAATAATTCTTACAAATGGAAATGTTTGGTAACTGAATATTGTTATTTTAGGAGAAATAATCCCAGTTCGATATAAAATGACGTGATTTTCTCAACTGGAAGGGATCTGGCCCCATCCCCCAAAACAGCGAGGAAAAATATTGCAAACTTCTTAAAATAGCTATTAATATTACAAAGTTCGGGTTCAGAAAAATTTGTCTTACACAATAACTGGAGGAACAACATTGTTATTGATTTTAATACATGTTAGGTGGTCGAAATTACACGTACTACTGACTACAATAGTATTCAAGATGACTGCGCCCCTCGCGATGCCTGCGGCATCATCGAGATGCCTGCGGCACTGGACTGAAAAGTCGGCAGAACGAGGGGATATGCCTTTTCCTTGACATGTATTTTATCTCAATCGATCAGATATCATGTCTTTTTATAATATACTACAGAAATACATCATTCCTTTTTCTGCAGGATGTGAAATGACTAGGAATATTCACTGCTTTTGTAATTTTCACGTTACTGTATCCGATAAAAAACACGCGCAAAATAACAATATTACACATTTCTTCACAAACTGGGCATGGATTTGTCGGCAAGACATAACTACATCCCGCTGCATTCCCCGATTTCTAAAATGTGTTAACTGTAACAAGACAATAACCAAAAACATTCAATTTTACTCACCGTGCTCGTTATTTTTGTAAACATCCTGCGCAATGCCTGCGCCGTCGGAAGCGCGATGCCTTCATTTTAGTGCGGCACATTTTGTGCCGCAGGCAACGTTTCATACCCGTGTTTATTATTCAGGAAATGTTTTCAGTCTAACAGTCACTGTGACCTTTAACCTATTGCCCTTCAAAACAATAGGGACCATTTAATAAATACTGACCAAAGAAAAGATTTCATCCTATTAACTCTTATCATGCTGGGCACAATTGACTCTGCCTTTGCAACCAGTGTAGATCATGATCAGCCTACACATCCATGCAGTCTGATCAAGATCTGCACTGTTCGCCATTCAGTCAGTATCTTTTTGTTAAGCTCCCCTTTTAACAGTCAACGGTACTGTCCAAATAGAAAGATGAACAAGTTCATTACAGAAATTAAGCAGGGTAAAGGTTAATGATTGGAAAAATGGTCAACTGACTGACTGACCAACATACCATGCAGAACAATTTACACCTATTCTTTGAAGGGTGGCATAAAAATGAAAATTTAACACAAGAGGCTATCCTAACTGTCAGTAGATCGATGCTCTATTATGCCATAAACAAGAGGGCCATGAAGGCCCTGTATCGCTCACCTGACCTATTGACCTAAAGATCATCAAGATTAACATTCTGACCAAGTTTCATCAAGATATGTTCATAAATGTGGCCTCTACAGTGTTAACTAGCTTTTCTTTTGATTTGACCCCGTGACCTAGTTTTTGACCCAACATGACCCAGATTTGAACTTGACCTAAAGATCATCAAGTTTAACATTCTAAGTTTCATGAAGTTACAGTCATAACTGTGGCCTCTAGAGTGTTAACAAGCTTTTCCTTTGATTTGCCCCCATGACCTAATTCTTGACCCAACATGACCCAGATTCAAACCTGACCTAAAGATCATCAAGTTTAATATTCTGACTAAGTTTCATGAAGATATAGTCATAAATGTGGCCTCTACAGTGTTAACAAGCTTTTCCTTTGATTTAACCTAGTGACCTAGTTTTTGACCGAAGCTGACCCAGGTTTAAATTTGACCTAAAGAGCATCAAGATAAACATTCTGACCAAGTTTCTTTAAGATATGGTCATAAATGTGGCCTCTACAGTGTTAACTAGCTTTTCCTTTGATTTGACCAGGTGACCTAGTTTTTAATCCTACATGACCCAGATTCAAACTGGACCTTAAGATCATCAATATTAACATTCTGACCAAGTTTCATGAAGATATAGTCATAAATGCGGCCTCTACAGTGTTAACAAGCTTTTCCTTTGATTTGACCTGGTGACCTAGTTTTTGACCCCAGATGACCCAATATCGAACTCATCCAAGATTTTATGGAGGGTAACATTCTGACCAAGTTTCATTAAGAATGGGCCAAAAATGTGACCTCTAGAGTGTTAACAAGCTTTTCCTTTGATTTGACCTGGTGACCTAGTTTTTGACCCCAGATGACCGAATATCGAACTCGTCCAAGACTTTATGGAGGGTAACATTCTGGCCAAGTTTCATTAAGATTGGGTCAAAATTGTGACCTCTAGAGTGTTAACAAGCTTTTCCTTTGATTTGACCTGGTGACCTAGTTTTTGAACCCAGATGACCCAATATCGAACTCGTCCAAGATTTTATGGAGGGTAACATTCTGACCAAGTTTCATTAAGATTGGGCCAAAAATGTGACCTCTAGAGTGTTAACAGTCAAATTGTTGACGACGGACGACGACGGACGCCGGACACAGGGTGATCACTAAAGCTCACCTTTGAGCACTTCGTGCTCAGGTGAGCTAAAAATGTTTATATCTGTCTAACATGCAAGCTTTCTCACAATATTGAACAGTATATAACCAGGGTATCTTATTTTCAACTGTAAACCAAACTGCATTGAACAGTATATAACCAGGGTATCTTATTTTCAACTGTAAACCAAACTGTCTAACATAGATACAATGGAAACTAGAGATGTTTTTTGAGAAAAGTGCATGTCTCCCACAACTGCCTAATCATCTAAATAGAAAGTCAGTCTTTATATACTGTTTACTTAATCCACATGTGCATGCGCTTTGTTGACACCAAAAGGACGCGGTTTGGGGGCAAAACTGCGCAAGAAATCTAAGTGTTTTTGGTAATTCAAGGGCAATAATTCCGAAGTGCCTAGGCCGATTTGGCTAATTATCGAATTTGGCCGAGCACTTATTGGCAGACACATTTTGTTGAAGTTTGGTGAAGATCAGATGAGAAATGTTCGACTTAGAGTGCAGACAAGCTTTGTGACAGACAGACACACACACAGACTGGAGTAAATCAATATGTCTCCCACACCACTGTGTGGTGGGAGACACAAATATATATACACTGTCATACACTATGAGAAGAAATGCAGAAACAAAATTTTATAAGAATACGCTAACTGCTTTGGACTTGTTACAGATAAATGGGACATAACTCTTTGTTACAAAACACCTCACTTCTCCCACTGTCATATAGAATATGGTGAAATCTAAAGTCATTTATAAAGGCTCTTGATAAATGTATTTAAGGTTGTTCTTTTGTGCCAGGTTTTAACCCTTATCATGCTGGACAAGACTGATTCTGCCTTTGCAAGTTCAGAATGCACATCAGATTCCATGCAGTCTGATCAAGATCTACACTGTTGTCCATTTAGTCAGTATCTTTTTGGTAAGCATCCCTTTGAAAGGTTAATGGTACTGTCCAAATTGAAAGATGGACAAGTTCATTATAGAAATTTAGCAGAATAAGGGCTAACTAATTAATGGTTTTGTTAATAGTTCACAAAAACATGTGTTGAAATTGATATGGGCATCTCTGTCAAGTTAAAGAATCAAATTTACATTTACATAAAAATAATAATATTATTTAGTTTACTGCATTAACAATTTGTGATTTATATTCAACCATTAAGTGACCAATTCTTTCAACACGTAACAGAAAATTGTCTTTTAAAAAGGAGAATTCAGGCTATCTGGTTTTTTGTATTTACAATCTGTTTCATTTATAATCAATGACGGTGAATGAAAAGTAAAGAGTTCTATGCCATATTCATTTATAAAACACATTTGTGTAATGGGCAGGGTACATGAAAAAAAACACTCTATATGATCAACACAGTAGTAATGTGGTGAAAAATAGCAGAAATTTAACTGTACTTTAATTACTAGTAATATACTAAAACTGAATAATTGATATACTGTTTTATGATATCTGACACCTGGAAAATGTTACTTTTTGCTTTAAAGTCATTTAATTTTTGGTTTATGTGTTTTAGATTCTAACGTTCATTTTGATGTCTGCCCCTCTAAGCTGTGACCGGTTTTTGGCATATTCTAAATTTGTTAAATAAATTAAAGACTGTTAAATATCTATTGATCCTGAATTTTAAAATAATAAATCAATTTTAAAGTCCATTTACGGAACATCAGGTTCACTAAATGGTGTTTAAATTGCAATCAGTTAAAGTAAATATTTCACTTGACCCAAAGTCCAGTCAATGTACATTTTTTCTTTAATCACACATGTATCTACGAAGTACAATAACCACTCAAAGTATATCAAATAAAACATTTAAACCCATTCTCTTAGGCTATTCACACTCTATTGAATACCATATTACGTTTAAAATCTGCTTAAACATTACTTAAACATATATTGGCCTTATGTAGATAAATCGCACTATCTTTCATAAAAGGCTTTGGTCTAGCATTGATCTATATTCAAGCAGACGACATATTTAAGCAGACGACTATTTACAGCGGAACCAGAATGTTGCATTATGGGTAGTATCGCTGGGAGTTGTCATGACCACAGGCTGTATGTTGATAGGTGATATCAGGACGCTATACTAACCCATACACGGTGTCGGACACCAGTTTTTCCTCTCAAACTCAGTGATACTTGGGTATGTACTATTGACTTTTTAACTTTTACTATCAATTTCAAAAGGTTAGTGCTATTCAGAAAGTGGTTTTTATCTTTGCACTTGTAGTGAACTTAAATGGCTGTAAAGAAACTTTAAATGCCAACATGAATGACTTTAAAATGGAATATCCTGCTGAGAAGCAAATAGACTTTACCATTTTATTTTATTTTTAATTTTTAAATATTCTCAATGATATTGTCATAGGCAATAGATTCCTTTTCATTACTTCAAAAGCAGCTGTTACTTGTTAGCTTTTTTATGTCATTTTCTAAAAGAAAATTCATGTTGTTTTTGAGTCTTGGACATTTTTCGCGAATTCTATAAAAGTGCTTGAAAATCTTAGTAATAACTTTTACTTTCTGTAAATGTTACTTATGTCTGACCCTGCATCAACTCACATTTTGGTAAATGAAAACTTCAGTAACCATTGAATGAAACAAATGATCAACTTCCACTCTGCTTGAAAACTAAGTTGTTTTCCATACGATACGTCTTTATCAAACTATTAACTACTAGTATGTATAGGAATATTCCAGTTTGTCATGTAAAATGTTAAAATTCTTAAGTTGCCAACCTAACCCCACCCACCCTCTATCCATCAAGGGCACTGTCTATTTTATAACTGGTATCAGCCTATCTGAGTTAATGAATGTTGCTATGACACCTCAGCATTAAGCATCAGGTCTTTAATTTCTGAACCAGGTGGTTGGGGGTGGGACGTGGGAGTGCATAAATTAAAGAACAAATTTTTGATGATGTGATCATTGCTTACTTCTCCAAATTTTATGTAAGGTTATGTGGTTCACTGGCGATCAGTAATACCACCATTGCAATCATCAATGCAAGAATGTGTGTGTGTGTTCGGGTTTAACGTCTTTTTCAACAATTTTTCAGTCATATTTAATACCTTAAAACCCTTATCATGCTGGACACGACTGACTCTGCCTTTGCGACCAGTGTAGATCATGATCAGCCTTCACATCCGTGCAGTCTGATCATGATCTGCACTGTTCGCCATTCAGTCAGTACCTTTTTGGTAAGCACCCCTTTGAACAGTTAAGCATACTGTCCAAATTGAAAGATGGACAAGTTCATTATAGATATTTAGAAGGGTAAGGGTTAAAACATTTACTAATTTTAAACCTGTATCTGCAAGAAAACTACATGCATCTTTAATCTCACCAGGTTCTACTGCTTCACATGGAGATATATATCACTGGCACCAAGAGCTTGCTATAAAGTTGTGATATCACCACCAAAGCCCACTGATGAGATTTCAATAAAATGTACTTAAAACATAATGTACAAACATTATGGAACACTTACAATATCCAATACAGTTTCAGCATTGCTAGAGGTTGGCCAAACATTCTCAGTTTTAAGTGTGATTTATAATCTAATGTTGAAGTAGTTCTTCAATTTCTAGACTTCCCAGAAGCCCCTCCTGTACCCACCACACACACAAGGAGCTTTTTGGTTTAACTTTAACTTAAACCAAGGACAGTTGGGTTACAAAATCTTTGGACTTTGATTTTGATTTTGTGGCCATAAAATTTTGACCATGTGGATAGAACATTTGATGATGAAATGAAAGAAATTTTTCATTCATGGGATTTATTTCCTCGATTGATACAACCATGGAAATTTGTACATGATGAAGATTAATATTTCACAGGGTAAACAAATATTTTTATGTTCTATACAAAAAAATATCCCCCCTCCGCAAATAAACAACCTCTTTTAATCTCTCTCTCCCTCCCCCACCCCCCACTCCCCCACCCCAAAATTCCAATGGCAATGTCCTCTTTTGAGGACTCTGGCTCAAACCTCTGCATCTCTTGCTTCCCATGTTCTTTCCTAGCAGGGATAAAATGCATGCATTATACAGACTGATGTATAACAGCAGGCCTGGTCATTATCTATGACAGCGCTACATTGATATATCTGACTACCCTAAGGAAAAAGGATATCGCTAATTTCCTTAAACAGCATGATATGATCAATATTTTCTAAAGATATCATGGGGCTGCACTTCAAACGAAAGTGTATTTTACATTCTCATTTAATCCACATTAATGTGGTGTGAAAATGAGCTGAATTTTACAATACTCCCGATATACATAAAGACTAATGAAGCATGGTAACAAGAGAGAACCAATTGTTATAAAAAAAAAGTTTTTATTATAAGCCATTATGCTTTAACAATCTTATATCCTGAGTCTGGCAAAGCATTTATGGCAATATATCATTAAATAACTGAAATCGATAGCAAGTTTATTGACAGGTCAGGCTGTAATGTTTTCTCCCCAATCATTATCAGACAAATTAAAGGATAGGATATTGGAAATATAACTACAGTGCCATTAATTGGCTCATTTATCCGACTGTAGCCATAAATTATAACCATGGGTTGAAGGAAGTTGAAACTGTCTCTATATAAACAATATTGTGAAACTTTATATGAGCCGTGCCATGAGAAAACCAACATAGTGGGTTTGCGACCAGCATGGATCCAGACCAGCCTGCGCATCCGCGCAGTCTTGTCAGGATCCATGCTGTTCGCTAACAGTTTCTCCAATTCCAATAGGCTTTAAAAGCGAACAGCATGGAGCCTGACCAGACTGCGCGGATGCGCAGGCTGGTCTGGATCCATGCTGGTCGCACACCCACTATGTTGGTTTTCCCATGGCACGGCTCATATAAGGAAGAGATATTGGAGTTTTATAGATGTTTTCACAGCAGCCTGTTTTTCATGGAGTAGGAAATGAAAAACAAGCAGAATGTTTTTCTCACATTTGCACAGGACACCTTTCATTGAACTCGAACAGGCGCTTGACTGTTTTGAAAGATACAGGTTGTTGGCAACACTGCTGGTCCTGCATATGACACTACACCCGGTGTACAGGGTTGTCAATAAGAACCGGCCGCCGGCCGAAATGGACGGTTCAAATGGCATTTGGGCCGGTTCAAATTCGCAAAAAAAAAAAAATCGGGCCTAAAAACCTTAACCAGCCGACCATAGTATTTTTAAAGTGTTTTTTTCACGATCCTGTCACGAAAATATAATTTGTATAAAGAACTCTCCATCCAGTCTAAAAAGGCTGTTTCCGTTCATAATACACAGTGTGTCATCACGGGCGATGTTCAATCTTAATTGCCGAGCGACATGTCATAGTGTATTTCATACACTGCCACGTGCCTGTCGATCTTTGACTTAAGTTAAAACACGCGATAAACCAATGACAGCTTTGTAACTATGTAGAACATGTGGTGTATTTTATCGGCAAAACTATTTAAGCTCCGCCTTTACAAATGATGATATACGTTCGTCATAATTGACGAAATCCAAGCTAACGACAAAGAGATGAAAATCATGTTTCACTGACTGAATTAATATTAGAGATCTACATGAAAAAATATTCATCAGTTATCGTAGTGTCAAAGTTATATTTTGTAGCAAAAACCTCGGAAGAAATAGTGATGGGACATCCGCGATAATTTCTAAGAATTCTGAAATCATGAGTGACGGTCCCGATTTAAAAGAAAAGACAACAAAACAAAGAAATTATCCACAAGCTCCTTTATAATTAATAATCCAACATTGCTTATAACTAATCTGTAAACAACAATTTTCGGACATTTTCACACCTGTTTACCCCTGTCGAGTGCTGTTTATTGCATTATATAACAAAGCCAGGTGTTGATTATAATGTGTGACAACTGAGACAGATATTTAATTTCTATAAAAAGTTATTAATCACAATCAAATTTAGATCAGAAAATATATTGGCTTTTACCTTTTTCTATAAGTTTTTGAAATCGAAAGTACAGTAGTTGTCGCGGTATCAGCCGACCGATTTTTGATAAATATTTCTCTTAAATCATTTTAATAAGAGGAAATGTCATGGTAATTTTTTGTATCAGATACTGTCAAATGCTGTTAAACTGTCTTTGCACCATCATAATTTGTCAAACACATCCTTCAAACTGGAGATTTGGTCAATGTCTACGAAAGTGTAACAGTATCCGGACACACAATTTTGGATATCTGGATTTTGATCAATAAAAAGTCGAGGCTAGGGGTTTTGGATACGGATAGGCGGGGTGAGAATCAAACAGTTAATTTTCTATGCCTAAACTTGTATTATTTCTAACTCTGTACATTTTGTTTTGATTGTTCTAACAGTGACATTTTTTTTCATGCCAAATTGTAAAAATTCATCTGGGAAATCTTGTTCCCCACAAAAGAAATATGAGTACAGGTTTAATTCTCAGTAGAGTTTTGAATTTAGATATACAGTAGTGCAATAACTATTTGATTTTGCAAAGAAGTACAACAAAGAGTTGAAGTGTGGTGACAAGTTATAGGATATTAGCATTTCAGGACTTGAAAAATGCATTCATGAACATGTAAACTCATTTTTATTATCATCTCCAAATATACCAGGTTAGCTCATAAAAATGTGAAAATAAGGGTATATTGTATTTAAAAATGCAGTGGAAAAGATGTTCTTAAATGCTTCCAAAATGCCCCAGAATGCAGGAAATGAAGCGCTGAATTTCAAAATTTTCCGGGGGGAGCATGCCCCCGAACCCTCCTAGCTGCCCGCCTACTTTTCTAATTCAGCCTGTTCAACAAAAAATTATTGACAACCCTGGGTGTATAGCACGGATACACTCGAAGCCAATTTTTCTAGTACTAGACTCTTAGAAAATGCCGAAAATGCAAATTGTGAATATATAATTTGCTAATTCTTATTTTAGATTCACTACCTTACTTATGTAAAAACAAAATAATGTGTGTTTTGTCTACTTTGTCTGAAACATGAATTCAAAGCAAAGCACACTGACCCATATTTTTCCACTATACAGTGTACTGTCCTACTTGGCTTTACACTATCCTAAAACTAGCGGCACACTGGTCCAAATCTGACATAATTTTCTTGTGTTAAAGTATTGATTTATTTAATAAATTAATTATTATACTTCTAGACAAGAGATCACAGAGTGATCTTGGCGCCCACCAATGTGCCATTTTTGAGTGTTCCAAATTTCAAGACTTACTGACTAGCTCAAGGTCAAATTTCATTTCCGTACACAACACAAATCTATGCATGTGGTCCAAATTTGAAGCCTGTACCTTCAAAAATGTGAAAGTAGGTCACTAGGTCAATGTCAAGGTCAAAGTTTGTTTCGGTACACAAAACTATGCATGTGGTCCTAAATTTGAAGCCTGTAGCTACAGAAATGTGAAAGTAGGTCACTAGGTCAATCTTAAGGTCAAAGTTCATTTCGGTACACAAAACTATGCAAGTGGTCCAAATTTGAAGGCTGTAGCTTGAGAAATGTAAAAGTAGGTCACTAGGTCAAATTTTACTTTGGAATACAAAACTATGCATGTGGTCCAAATTTGAAGCCTGTACCTTCAAAAATGCGAAAGTAGGTCACTAGGTTAATGTAAAGGTCAAAGTTTGTTTCGGTACACAAAACTATGCATGTGGTCCAAATTTGAAGGCTGTAGCTTGAGAAATGTAAAAGTAGGTCACTAGGTCAAAATCAAGGTCAAATTTTATTTCGGTATACAAAACTATGCATGTGGTCCAAATTTGAAGCCTGTACCTTAAAAATGTGAAAGTAGGTCACTAGGTCAATGTAAAGGTCAAAGGTCATTTCAGTACTCAAAACTATGCAAGTGGTCCAAATTTGAAGGCTGTAGCTTGAGAAATGTAAAAGTAGGTCACTAGGTCAAAATCAAGGTCAAATTTTATTTCAGAATACAAAACTATGCATGTGGTCCAAATTTGAAGCCTGTACCTTCAAAAATGTGAAAGTAGGTCACTAGGTCAATGTCAAGGTCAAAGTTTTTTTCAGTACACAAAACTATGCATGTAGTCCAAATATGAAGGCTGTAGCTTGAGAAATGTGAAAAGTAGGTCACTAGGTCAAAATCAATGTCAAATTTCATTTTGAAACATGAAACTATGCATATGGTCCAAATTTGATGCCTGTACCTTCAAAAATGTGAAAGTAGGTCACTAGGTCAAAATAAAGGTCAAAGTTTTTTTCCAGTGCACAAAATTATGCATGTGGTCCAAATTTGAAGGCTGTAGCTACAGAAATGTGAAAGTAGGTCACTAGGTCAAAATCAAGGTCAACTCATGTCAAGGTTCATCTTGCCACTCAAAAATATACATGTGGTCCAAGTTTGAATGTTGTAGTGTCTGACAAGAACATTTTAACAGCTTTTCCCTATATAAGTCTATATGAACCATGTGACCCCCGGGGCGGGGCCATATTTAACCCTAGGAGGATAATTTGAACAAATTTGGTAGAGAACCACTAGATGATGCTACATTACAAGTATCAAAGCCCTAGGCTTTGTGGTTTGGACAAGAAGATTTTCAAAGTTTTTCCCTATGTAAGTCTATGTAAACCATATGACCCCCAGGGCGGGGCCATATTTGACCCTAGGGGTATAATTTGAATAATCTTAGTTGAAGACCACTAGATGATGTCACATACAAAATATCAAAGCCCTAGGCCCTGTGGTTTTGGACAAGAGGTTATTCAAAGTTTTTCCCTATATAAGTCTATATAAACCATGTGACCCCCAGGGCGGGGCCATATTTGACCCCAGAGAAATAATTTGAATCATCTTGGTAGAGGACCACTAGATGATGCTTCATACCAAATATCAAAGCCCTAGGCTCTGTGGTTTTGGACAAGAAGGTTTTCAAAGTTTTTCCCTATATAAATCTATATAAATTATAGAAATAAACAAAGGGCCATAACTCACTCATAAATTGTTGAACCAGTCTGATTTTCAGGGGGACACAACTAGGGTACCAATACATCATTCTGACAAAGTTTGGTCAAAATCCCCCCAGTAGTTTCTGAGGAGATGCGATAACGAGAAATTGTTAACGGACGGACGGACGGACGGACGGAATGACGGACGGACGGACCACGGACGCAGAGTGATTTTAATAGCCCACCATCTGATGATGGTGGGCTAAAAACTGAACAAAGGCCAAAAATGGACATCATACCCAAACAGATGATATTTGATAGGTTTCAAGTTGAATGTTGATAAACCTAGAGAAGAGAAAGGCTTAAAGTGATATTGACAAAATCAGTTCAATAAAATGTTTAAACAAGCAAACATCAATATTTGCTCAATATGCATTTTTTAGCTTATCCACACATTATGGAATATTGTAATACTATGTATTTTAAAGTTAAGCTAACAGATTTCAACAGTGTAACCTACATTCTTTAAAATTCTTATCTAAAAACTGGAACTAAAAACCCTTCTTTCTAATTTAAGATGAAAACTTTGTATAATGGACCATTTTTGCAAGTACAAGAGTTATTCATAGTTCATTTTTGAAGCTTTGCATGTTTTAAGACAGTATTTGCAACAATTATTGCAAAAACTACAAAGCAAATAATAAATACTTTCAAGTTATTTCAGTAGCGTAAGAGCTCTGTACAACCCTAATGACAAACAACCCTAATGACAACTATTTTTGATCAATTTATTCAACTATCAGTTATCAGAACAGGCCACAAAAGCATCAAATAACAAACTAGGCACGGGCAACATGTCGAGCCTGCCCTTTGACCCATAACTGTGACATTGACCTTTGTGATAGAGTCAGTCCCACTGAGATTAACAATTATGCCAAATATAAACCAGATTCCTCAATGCATGTCGAAGTTATGGGCCGGACAAGACCTGACATGACCTTTGACCTCTGACTGTGACCTTGACCTTTGAGATAGGAACCTGGGGTTTGCGCATGACACCCTGTCTCACTGAGGTAAACATTCATGCCAAATATAAACAAGATCGCTCCATGCATGTCAAAGTTATGGTCTGGACAACAAATCCAGATGGACACACGCACGCACTGATGCATGCACATACACCAAACAGCCATTTGGACAACTATGTCTTCGCATCCGCAAGCGGGCTCGACATATACTGTGTCTAATCACCTGACTTGGTCATGGGACAAAAACTAAAATTTTAAAACAAAAAACAGGACTGGAAATTGACCATTTATGGAGAAGAATTTTGGCCTCATTCCCCTAAGAAAGTATTTATTTTCCCCCTTTTTGACTTTTAGTTTACCTTTTACATTTGAAGTGCAAGGACACCAGAGAATTAGACACCACAATGTACAATTTACTGTATATAAATTTTTCCCTAGGTTTAATGCATCCCCTCATACCTTTTCCCTGCTAAATTTCTCAAATTGATTGATCTATTATTCAGTTTGGGCAGTATCACTTGCTGCAAGCAGGCTAAATGTTGGGAAAATCACACATTTGCCCCCAAAACATTTCCTCAATGTAAGGGTGCCAGCCCATTCCCACAAATGCATTGACAGTCCTTTGTCTCTTTAGAAAACTGTAACATGTCTCATTAAACATTCATCTACTCCACTAAAAAGACTATCAACATCTACAAGTGAACAAGAGCTGTCCGTAAGACAGCACGCTCGACTTTTCTCAGTGCTTGACTCTGAATCGTTGCCAGTAAAAACTTTATAAAACTTTAACCAGAAAATTCTAAGTTAAAAAGGGGCATAACTCTGTCAAAATTCAAAGCAGAGTTATGAGGATTGTTTCTCCTGGTGTAGAGTTTGATAGCAAATAACCATTTAAAGTTTCAAGTCAATAGCTTTGATAGTAACAGAGACATTTGACTTTATCAAAAACTTTTACCAACGGCGACACCAACAACGGGACGAGTGCAATAGCTTTACTTCTGCATCAAAAAATTGAGCTAACAAGGGAAAGGGCAAAAAAACTTACCTGTTTTTCTTCATCTGAAGCAAGGCCATGTGCTAAATGTGCTGTAAAAGTACTTTTTCCAACTCCTCCTTTCCCAGACAGTATGATAATCTTATGTTTCACAGAGGATAACTTTTCTCCAACCTCTGCTATTGCTGCAACGAAATGTGCTAGATCTTAAATAGTTTGAAAAGGTAACTGTATGTGAAAAATAACCTGTTCTGTTTTGTTTTCTCAAAAATGTTAACATGTCAGATCAATTATTTGCTTAAGTTCCCTATCTGATGCATCATTTGACTGACTATTAAACTACACACTGTTATTGTGTTAAATCAGCAACAGTTTAATTGAAATTACAATTTTGTAAGGACTTTGTTTTGTTTTTTTAAATAATAATCTATACTATAAATATGAATTGAAAAATAACTTTAAAACATGTTAATGTTTTATACAAAATCTTATTTTCATCAAATACTATGTACTTTAAGTTTATTTTTAGAGTACAATGTACATGTATATATGTATATATGAATTACCTGGGTCAGGGCCCTTTGGTAAACTGGAGCATACAGACTGACTGGGACAACCTTGACATGCGCTTGCTTTGCCAGCATCCTCACTCTCTGTACCAGGACAATCTGTAAAACAAATACATTGGGGATGATCTGATTTGTTAACTCCATGATCAAAGTATTTTAGGTTTTTTCATAACACTTTTGCAAATCCTTTGGGGCTGAAAAACTGTTCCTGTAATATTGGTCTAAGCATATTGACAATATTATCAACAGTAAAATCTATATTTCAATAACTCCAAAAACAACAAGAAACGTTTTTTCTGCCATTCAATGTAACATTAACTTCATGGCGTCATGTCGGTTGTTTTATTATGTATTTATCCTGATGAAGGCGTAAGCGCCGAAACGTTGATAAAAGATAAATACTCACATGTTCTTGCGGAATTTTACCATCATATCATAACTCCCTAAATATCATTTTCATTCATTTCATAAAGAGGGGGCGCATGTACTATCATAAGATATGTCCAAAATTCATTTAACTTAAAATGTTGAAAATGTATGCTTGCCTATTAGCACTACTGATGAATATTACATACTATTATCGAACCTCAAGCCTTGTAGATGGATGCTTGATTTCAATTACCTTAGCAGCTGCTCTCAAGTGAAATTTATGAAATGATTAATATGAAATAAACTGGAACTCAAAGTGAGCAGGAGGAAATCAGATATTACATATATTTTTGTTACAACCAAACTATATATTCACTAAAAAGAAAGAAAACATTAAAAACTGATAATATTAATGAATAATGAAAAATAAATGTATTTTCAAGTAAGTAAATTAATTCTTTTTCAAACTGAGACATTTACAAACACAATTCCAGGTCTCGTTTTTAGCATTAGTTAACAATTTTCAGCCTTAAGTACTATACAATTTTTATATAATTATTTCTTTCATGAAAGTTTATGTAACTTATGTAAAAATCAAGAAACATATCAGGGCAACTAGATTTCAGTTCAGGCAAGTAAAGTTGTTGTTAAGCCTTATAGGCAAGTGCTCTGCAAAGGTAAGGTCAAGCCTGCTTCATTACATTTGGGGATGTTAGTGGGAACTATAAACTGAAATAACAGCTTTTGTAAAAGGTATATATGGCACATTTAACGACAAAATATATTGCTTAAATGTTGAATGTCAAGAAATCGTTCATTAACTTATAGAACTTCAGAAGTATCTAAGGTAAACAAACACTGATTTTCTTCGAGGACAAACTGCTGATCAATATTTGTGTTCATATTATCCACTGTTTTTAAATTATTCGTAAAATAATTGATTAATTAAAACAAACGCATTAAACTTAATCAAACTACAAAACTGTCACTTCTTAAAACGCGTTTAAACTCTCAAAATGTGAATATAATGCTTACGTTCTGGAGCATTTTCTGGAACGTCGGCCATTTTGAAATATTTATGGCAGGAGTGATCGTTCTTTAAATGGACGGGTACCCAAATAATCTCAATCAATAAGCGCGTTACAACCAGTGCATTAGGCCAAACAAATTTAACGAAATAAATAACCTTAAAGCTAACATATTACTACTAATAACTACCTTTGTATTCGACTGTTTTCATATATGAGTAAAAGATAACTTTTAATCAAACAGGATAGTGGTGTAGTGCTTCAATAGAACCTTGTAAATTGTAAAAAAACAAAGACAAATATCAAACCAGTCTTTATTGCTGACTTGGTAACCCGGGAAACTTCAAACAAAGTAGACAGGGAGGCCTTTTTTCTTCAAATACGGGCAGCGCCAGATGGATGGGCCTTTGTGTACAAGGAACTCGATAGAAAATAGCTGTCAGAAGCCTAAGCTGGGTACACGTTTTATTAAGATATTTTTTATCTAGAGTATGTCAATGGCAATGCAGAAAATTGACAGGCCAGTGAGGGTGAGAGCTTGGGAGTTGGGATCGTCAAGTTAACTTCAACTGTCTACTACTGAACAATTGTCTAGCGATTATGACTGGCAGGCGCTGTCAGGAAACAGTGTTTTAGTAAAAATGTTATGAGCAAAATTAAAGAGATAAAAGACCCAAAGTATACAGTTAAAATCATTGGATTATATCTAGAGACAGCGCGAGTCCAGCCTGCTGACAAATGTATGCAGACTGGGGCTGGACTGGATATATGTTGGTAAACTGTTCCATAGTCTGATAGTCCTGGAGAAAAAGGAATTTGCATGGTACAATGTTTTGGACTGGGGAATTAAGAAGCTTAAATTTCGATCCTGTGACAGGCTGTGTGAGAAGATGATGGTTTACTACCACTAATTCATTTATCTTATAGAACATAACCAGCGTGGAATTATATCTTCTTTGTTCTAGGGTCTTCCAATTTAGTTCTGATTGGTAGTCATTAAAAACATAGCGGGCTGCAGATCTTTGTACCATTTCTACTTTATAAGTGAGATATTTTTGCCAGGGGTGCCAGACTGTGGAACAGTACTTGGCCTGGGGGCAGACATAGGTTTTATAGGCCGTTTCTTTAACCTGTCTGTTAGTAGTCTTTACATTCCTTTTGATAAAGCGAAGGTATTACTTGGATGTTATGTTATTTATGTGATTTGACCTGGTTACGTTATTACTTGGGGTAACATTAATAGCATTTCAAGAATAATAAGAAACACTTATTCTCAAGTAACAATTGCTTCTTTACATCCAAAGCGAGCTATTTGCCTTGTCAGAACTTACATATATAGAATATTGTTACAACAAAAAACGAAGTATTTAAGTTGTTTCAATGACGTTGATCTTAGCTGGGACTGGGAAGCAATTTAACTGGTTAGGCGTAAAAGAAAAAATTGTTTGTTTCCGGTATCCCGACCTACCCTAAATTTTTGGCCCGACCCTAAATGTTTTTATGGCCTTGGAGAATATTTTTTTCAACTTTTTAACAAAAAGATGCAAAACTGCTTTAAACATAGCCAGTGATGTTAGAAATCAACTTACTGATGCTCTAAAGGCATAACCCCCTTATTTGTAATCATTTTTTGACAAAAAAATAATTTCCGAAAAGTCCCCCTTAATAAAAAAAATTTCCAAAAAAAAAAAATTCCGACCTACCTACCCTAATTTTTTTCAGCATGTTACCGGAAACAAAGAATTTTTTTTTTAGGCCTTATGGTGGATTGTTGAAACACATATCTTTTGGAGGACCAGTTTCAGTGACCATAAGGTCATAATAATATGAACGATAAGTAATTAAACACACATGTCATTTATATTCAAAACTTAACATTGTAAAATTTAGGTTAGTTCATTTGCTTTTTGCCAATTTGATGTTTTGGAGAATTTCGGCAAATAACACCATTTATCAATTCAAGACACACAGCCTGTTTGTTGTACAAGTTGTACAAAAATGTGACCTGTTTCAGTGTCTCTAAGAAATTTCCCAAAATACAATATGCAGAAGATTTTACTTTTCATAAATGTGTAATTATCATTTAATTTATATATTTAGAGTGTTAAAAGATAAAAATTAATGATCTGTCTAAAACTTTGTTTAAAAGTATGTTACCTGAAGCATGGCATGAATATTCATCTGACCAGCCTTCCTTTGAAACATTAAAGTGTTTCAATACTTCTTGTTGATTCTGGTTAATTATTACAACAATCTCAGTCTTACATTTGCCTTACTTATGCTTGTTTGATGACTTTGAAAATAAAACAAGAGCTTACAAAATTTAATTATCACTCATTATAATTTTTTTTTAGATGTAGTCAGACATTTATGGTAATAAGGCATCTTCTCCGCAAGATGAATCAAGGTTGATGTCTTTTGTTTATGTGATACTGTTAAACAGATAATGTTCAACAATCCTAGGCACTGATTTAAAGATGCTGTTAATTTATACATGTATTATTCTAGAGACAAATAAACCCTGGGGTTGAATGGTTTTATGTAAATTCAGTGAAATGCTACATAATTTACAAAAATAAGGCATACGCAATCATCTTCTTTGTTTTTGTTAACTAGAATGATAAAAGTTTATTTACACTTTTGAACACCTAATTTGATTATCTCGTTCACCTGGCTAAAGAAAAGCCAGTGCATCTGATATAAAAGTCACTGAAACTGGACAGTCACCAAAACAGGTCCAATGACGATAGTTGTGAGTATTTTGAGTTAATGCATTTAAGTCGCGTTTGAACAAACATTGGGTGGGTCTTTCCATAAAATTTAAGGCCAGTTGCTATCAGTGACGTTGAGATATTATGATGACTATGAATTTGTATGAGTAAAACATATGTGAATGGTACAACATGTATACGGAATTTGTCGTTGATAAAAATTTGGGAGAACACAAAAGAAAAGGGCTGTCAGAAACATTTATGTTTATATGGATTTATTCATATGTGTCCTCTACAACAGTATGAACAGTATAAACTAATAATCTAAGATATATATATATATCAATAGGAAGACTTAAAGTGCATGCCTGAATAAAACATCATCCATTCTGAAATACATGAAAAATATGTACCATTTTATCATCTTCTCTTGTAATCACCTCTGTTAAGATAACACTCGGGATCTAGACATTATAATTAAGACCATGCTGTAGAATTAATGCTGAAACAATATATTTTGTGCAACATGTTTCTGTATAAATCTCGAGGACAAAATGAGAAGAACTTAAAATTGCCTTTGCCCATTTTCAAATTCCCCATTTTAAACTACATTCAATTGTTTTTTAGCCTTGAGTTAAAACATCATTCCTTTGTTACTAGCTTCAGTATCATTTTTACTGAGTTCAGGTATCAACATTTTTACAGAAATTAGTATTTCCATTGAATATTTTAGATTGTTAAATACTGTCAATTAGCTATTCAAGTTAGTATCAGGAATAAAATCTTGAAACATTTCAATGGCTAAGATGTGACCAATTATGTGACGGTATGAAGGATTGTCAAGTACGCCAAGATGAAATTAATTCAATTTAATTCACATTTTAAGTCTAGACCTAGAGTAGCTTATTTCTACTGTTTAAATCAGGATCTCACGTTAGTATTGTTTCAGTATGTATTTAATACATAGCGCAGTTGTTAATCCGCAAAAGATCAATAAGTAAGCACCTTATATCTACTTTCTCCATTGTTGCTATGTGTCTCCAGGTACCCACAGGCCTGAAAACAAACCATTCTTCTCTTAACTAATTCACTGATCAGACATTACATTATTTGAGGTCGGTGTTTAGCAGATAGTCTTTTGAATATATAGTAAATTATCTGCATGAATCTATATTGAAGGATTTAAACTTTAAAGAAATAATTTGGGATTTTAAAGTTTAAACACCAGTTTTCTGAACTTGAAAAGGTAAATTTATTGGCTTTTTCAATAATTTGTCTACTTGTCAGTGTAATTCACCGTTAGCTTTTAGTATTTTAAAAGTTTGCTTTAATATTGGTATTGAAGGATAAAATTATGTAAATTTTTTTGTACCTTGATTACTGAAGATTCTAATATTGATAAAACTAAAAAGAAAGAGCTTAGCTCTTCACCGAAACATATACATTGTATTAAATTTAGTAAAAAAAATTAACTTCAAGAATTTCTACAGGTATGAAGTTCCAAGTGATATTTCTTTTACAAACCCTGTGCACTACATTTAAGGTAACACATAATAATTTTTAAAGTAATCATCCTATAAACTGTTGTTTTTAGGTCTTTTATCAAATAAATTGTAAAAAAGGGGCAGTATGTAAATTAGGGGATTTGAACTGATGTGTCTCGTTCAAAAAGCAAAAACAAAATATATTTGTGATAAAGAGAAGAACATGAAAGGGTATAGGTGGTTTTGTAGTGTAAGACTTATTTATTGACTTGCCAGTGAGTCAATAAGTATTTTATTACACAACATCAGAAGTCAGTTTTCAAAGTTTTGACTTTTTAGCCCAATAGACGTGTTGAATATAGACTGGCCATGAAGCACAAACTATGGACTGGTGATTTCTATAAGGAGTCATGTAATAGTTATATCTAATGACCAATTGTTTATTTGCAGAGGTGGTGCTGTTGTGTCAACCAAAGGGATCCAAGATGGAATACCTTGGACACACTCAAACTGCCACTTACATGACGGGTCCACGTCTTGGGGCTAGTAACACACAGACCTTTCTTCCTTCCATTAGCACTATGCAGTCCTCTTACAAAGCATTTGATAACGCAGCAGCACCGTCACAGCTCAGACGTTCTCTTACAACACTGCCATGGAGGCCAAGCACATACTACCAAACTGCCAGAGTAAATCCAAGCTCTGCTCTTGTGAGAAGCATGCCAGATCCCATGTCGGCAAGAAATCAACTCTCTGAATTGGACAGTATTAAAGTGCCCCCTGTGTTTGCTGCAGCTAGAAATGCTCTTTACACTCGTTATACTCCTAATGATTGGTCCAACTCAAACCAAGGAAATTATTTATCTTCCGATAGAGTTAGATCAACAGCTGAACGGCTTAGGTTGGACACTGTACGTCTTTGTCGCGAAACTGACGACAAAACAAGAAGAACACAGAGCGATGTAGGTAAACGTCTCGGTGAGAGAATAGGAGATATCACATTCTGGAAGACAGAATTAAGTAATGAAACTGATAACATGATGGCTGAGATAAACGCTTTACAGGAGGCAAAGAGAGTGTTGGAAAAGTCACTACAGGAGACTGAGAACCCACTGCATATCTCACAGGAATGTCTGTATCACAGAGAAAAGAGACAAGGAATTGATCTGGTGCATGACAACCCAGAGAGAGAATTAATTAAGGTATATGCATATCAACTGTTTCACTTGATACATTGTATGAGAACTTAGCTAACTGTATCAATCATTGGTATAAAATTCAAAGCTGATTTCAAATGTCTTTTCTCAAAGGAAAAAAATGTATGTTTAGTTAAATCTGAACTAAGAATGAACCAAATTTAAGTTTAATTCAAAGTAATCGTCAATTACATTTACTAGTGTGTCAACATAATGGTATTTTAGACAGAATACCAACTAAAGAAGGTTGCATTTTCTAGGTATTTTACGGTCAAGTAAGGTCCCTTTTAAAAAATGCCTACAGGTTGGCCCAGAGGGCTTGTAGGGCCAGCATATTCCAAGGTACACTATACCTTATCAGAAAGCATTGTTACAGTAACCAGTCAGAAAAAAATATATATATTTGTAGCATTCTCTGTCATACAGTATTTATACAAGGATTCAACATGTATTACTTAGACCTGTTATTTTTTTCACCATATATGTATATTAACATGTTATGTTGGAACAGTTGCTACCCTTTTACAATGTTACAGATCATAAAGATCTACGAGTATCTATAAACAGTCCAATATATCAGTGTATCAGCTTATAAAATATGCACAAAGACTGGACGTTGTTTCCATAATATCAATTTTTAAGCGCAGAGAAATCCTTGTCGAGCAAAGAGAAATTATTATTGTACGCTATTGATTAATGTGCCTCTTTTATAGGGGTTTAACAGATCACAATATATAATTTCATGATTGGATGAATTTGAAATAATAGTTTGAGTATAAACTGAATAGAATTAAAAAAGTAATATTATACATAGTTACTCCATATAAAATTAATTCTCAATGACTTCTGACAAAGCCATGAAATCGATACCATTTATTATGATATATTCAAATTACTCTAAAATGAAAGGGTTCAAAAACGTAAAAGTATAAATTATCTTTATTTTTATGTCTAAATAGAATTTTTTTTTTGTCTTTCTATGGTCTTTCACATATATATTATGTTCCTAAAAATATATCCTCGTTAGAATGTGTTGCAGTTTTTTAAGTTTTGTCATTCCATTAACAGCTGAAAAAGACCAATGAGATAAAAAAAATCAGCATTATCCGAGACCGAATATGCATTTTTATTATTTTTTCAAATATTTTTTTTTTTGCTACAAACTTGTTGGTTCGAAAAACAACCACTTATATGATAATAGTATGTATTATCAGCACTTTGTGAGTTCCTTATGATAATATATATCATTTGGTACATAATCTAGCCCATTATTGGGCAAAATGTTCAAATGGATAAGCGAAAATAGAAACAGAATATTTGATTGACCTATGTTGCTGATAAGACACGTAGATGGGAGTGAGTTATAACTCCGCATTCGAATGTAAATATCACAGTGATTTACTTCACATTATTTACAATGATCTTGACTTTTATTATTCTATTCTTAAGTCATCGCTCTTAAATATTTCAGGCCGAAGGTAAACATATGTATAAGTATTTCACCTTAAAACTGATAATATTTGTGAATTTATCAAATTTGTAGATAAATGAAGGTTTTAATGGAGTAACGATTTATTGGCATTTCGTATCAATAATCTGTGTCATAGATCACTTTAAAACTGAATTTCGAAGTTTTGGGTGAGTGGATGGAGGCCACGGGGTATATATTGTAAAAAATAAATGTATTTTTTTTCAAAACTTGAAAAGTTTCATCACCCTTTAATCATATTTATAAGAAGTATAAACCTTTTAAATTTTATATCTGTAAGTACATGCAAATTGTTGTTTTATTTCACATATCCAAAAATGGGCCTGTCCTTATGCTTGCGTGGGAATCATGTTATCTTTGGGCATTTGCATAAACGAAATATCAATTTTACTGTAATCAGTTGTAATAAATTACAAAAACAGAAAACTAACAAGCGCATAAACTGCTAAAATACGAACAAGTTCATGTAATAAGTTGTTCATAGTTTGAAAGTTATTGCATATTTTGTGCAAAAAGTGATATAATTTATTGGTCGTCATAAATCAAACTTCATTTAAAATGTGAAAATCTTTTCACAGTTGTGTCATTGTACAGATAAACTTAACAGTTCAATTTAGTTATTCAGTCTTTAAAGAAATCTGTGCACTGAATGTTGCCAAATTGCACACATGGTTAAATCGCGAGCCTAAATTGAAAACTGTTTAATTTGAAAACTGACACGAACTGTTCCTTAAATTCATTGAATAAGAGCACCTGTCTACTGGCTTTTCATACTTTGCAGTTATGCCATTTCTTAACTGGTTTTTAAATGATATTTCATTGATATCTGCAAAAGTCTTTACATTTGAAATAAAATAGCACCAGTTATTGTGAAATATCCTGAACCTCTTTAAAAATAAGGCAGTGCTAATGAAAATGTTATATGTTTTATTGTCAGACCAGTTAAATACATGTGATATTAAAATAGCAGTTAAAACATGGTATTTGTGATGATAAAGCACAATTTACTATTATCAAAAAAGTTAAATGTCAGAAATTATTTTAGTGAACTTAGTGAGAAATACTATTTATAGAAATATTTCCACCAGTTTGAGGCTCAGATAAAAAACAACCTTTGCAACATAATGTTGTTGCAGTGTCCTCTGTACATGTATGGGAACAGTTTGATTACAAGTCAATCTCAAAACTTCAACACCCGATTGGCTGAGCTTCAGTTTGAAATTAACCAATGGGAAAATGTCTTTCTGAGACTGGTTTCCAAATCTAGTTTTATAACCTTAAGCCAGGATTACCATATCTGTCTAAGATTCTTATGGTTTTGACTTATTTTAAGAAAACATGGTTGTGCATTCTACATTCACAGTTATATCATTCCCATTATAGGAGGTTGATATCATCAAAAGATGCCAGGAAAGAATGAGGACCACCATAGACAAGGCAAATGCTCAACTCGGGTAAGCTTTTCAGTTCTGTAATGAAATACATAATATGCATGTATTCTGATGTGCTCTTAAAGCAATTGTTTTACTAGTATAAAAGACAAAACATAAATTCTACTTGACATGCTAAAGTGGGTAGCTCATTCAGTAAACTCCAGAGTTGAAAGATCGTGAATTTGATCCTCATGCAAGGCAAGTTTTCTCATAGATGATTGACAAGACAGTGTTCTCATTTATTCCCCATCTCGAACGTGTGTGAGGAAATTGCTTAATACTTGCAGAGAACAAGTTGAAACTGGAATTGATTTCAGGAAGCTGACAATAATTATTGTTTAGTGAAAATGATTACATAGTAAATTGACACTTTTAGCAATTACTGATAACAGAGTTTATTGACTATATCAGCATCAAGTCCAGTCAAAAGTAGTGTAATAAAACTACATGTATGTGATTTACATGCAAAATTAATAAATGTTATTTCTTTTTTCTCTTATCAGTGAAACAAATAGTTTAACCTTTTTGTAATATGTAATACAGTTTATGTCGAGCAGCTCAACATGAGCTTGAAATGGATGAAAAAGATAAATACAGTGCTAAAAAACTGGATGAATCAGCGAAAACAATTAGAAATGGCTCAAGAGGTCTAGCTTTTCATAATGGAATAGAACGTCTAGATAACTCGTGAGTACAGAGCAACGATGAACAGAACTCTTTACTTTATTTTCAGAATTAGGTGATGGTACTGTTTTTATCTTGCATGTCTTCTTTATTTTGCACTCGTTCTTATGCACCCTGTTTTTCTCTGTTAGCCTGAACCGTGCTGCACAGCATGAACTAGAGAGGGATACTGGAGACAAATTTGTAGCGCAGAGCCTTGATGAGACGTGTCACGGTCTCAGAAACTCTTCAAGAGGTATTGCCTACCATAATGGTGTAGACAGAATTGATAATACGTAAGTTTTTGCACTACTTAACTTTTTTGTTTCAGCCTTTCTTGGGGGTCTTCTTGTTTTAACTGGGTCTTTAGTTATGAGCATGTGTTTACTTGTGTGCTATAAATTTAAATCTTTATCTTTAGCTTAATTTTAAGTACTTTTTGTTTCATTTTTGGCTTTGATGTTTGATAAAAAACTGTGTTGAAATGCAATAAAAAAAATCAAGTTGATTAACTTGATTTAATACAGGGACACACATATTTTACTCGCTTCTTTCTTCGTAACTGTTGTTATTTCACAGCTCTACAACTTATGTGAGATGTATTACATCTTCCCTTCACCGCTATCTTTTATCACTATTTTTAGCTCATCTGATTTTTTGAAAAAAAATGATGAGTTATTGTCATCACTTGAGCGGTTGTCGGCGTCGGCGTCGGCGTCTGCGTCGGCGTTGCCTGGTTAAGTTTTATGTTTAGGTCAGCTTTTCTCCTAAACTATCAAAGCTATTGCTTTGAAACTTGGAATACTTGTTCACCATTATAAGCTGACCCTGTATAGCAAGAAACATAACTCCATCTTGCTTTTTGCAAGATTTATGGCCCCTTTTGTACTTAGAAAATATCAGATTTCTTGGTTAAGTTTTATGTTTAGGTCAACTTTTCTCCTAAACTATCAAAGCTTTTGCTTTGAAACTTGGAATACTTGTTCACCATCATAAGCAGACCCTGTACATCAAGAAACATAACTCCATCTTGCTTTTTGCAAGAATTATTGCCCCTTTTGGCCTTAGAAAATCAGTTTTCTTGGTTAAGTTTTATGTTTAGGTCAGCTTTTATCCTAAACTATCAAAGCTATTCCTTTAAAACTTGCAACACTTGTTCACCATCATAAGCTGACCCTGTACAGCAAGAAACATAACTCCATCCTGCTTTTTGCAAGATTTATGGCCCCTTTTGGACTTAGAAAATATCAGATTTCTTGGTTAAGTTTTTATGTTTAGGTCAACTTTTTCTCTTAAACTATCAAAGCTATTGCTTTTAAACTTGCAACTCTTGTTCACCATCATAAGCTGACCCTGTACATCAAGAAACATAACTCTATCCTGCTTTTTGCAATAAATATTGCCCCTTTTGGACTGAGAAAAATCATTTTCTTGGTTGAATATTATGTTTAAGTCAACTTTTCTCATAAACTATCAAAGCTATTGCTTTAAAACTTGCAACAGTTTTTCACCATCATAAGTGGACACTGTACATCAAGAAACATAACTCTATCCTGCTTTTTGCAAGAGTGATGGCCCTTTTTAGACTTAGAAAATCATGGGTAGGACAATATTTCTATTATACAAAAAAAATCAGATGAGCGTCAGCACCCGCAAGGCGGTGCTCTTGTTAGGCTTGACATTACCATGTAATGCCTTAAGGTTGGAAACATTGCACTTGTTAATGTCAGTTAAAACTTGAAAGTCTTGACGGTCTGGAGAAAATGGAAATAACTGTAAAATATTTTATTAGATTATCAGTACCCGAGACCTGGGCTCAGTTCAGTAACAACAACATCCAGCGTTCACAGAGTGAGAGAGCAGCATCAAAGAACATGCGTAATGAGATAGAGAGTGTACTCAACTCGTGCGCTAACGAGATGTGGCAAGAATGGAACTCTGTCAATGTCGCTCTCACAGAGAGGATGCAGGAGTCAACCGATGCCAGGAACAGATTACAGACACATTTATCTAAGGTATATTTTTTACACAGTCTTAACTCAAACGGAAACTGAAACGCTCTTTAGTCATTTCATCTCTCAGCATCTTAAGCAATTTTAATAATTTGGTGCCATAATGGAGTTGTACCAGTGACCTAGATGAGTGGCCCTTTATCCACAAACCTACAAATCTAATTTAAGACATTCCTTCATGTCTGGAGAGAGATATTTGTAAATTAAAATTACCGAATGATTTATGAACATTGTACTGATCTCTGCCATTTGGTTAATCATACTCCACGAGGAACGAAATCCAGCTAGTTTTAAACCGGTAACTGGAAAGTCTTAATTTCATTAAAATGCAAAGTCAAAATGCCCTTGCATTTGTTAAAGCAATACACAGGTTGTTTTTGAAACGAAAAGAAAAAAACAAATAGATAAGAGAAAATTTAAACGATTGATAAAAGTGGAATGAAATAAAGTGAACATTTATGTGGCATGAGTTTATGGGTTATAACTGTTTTTTAAATGGTAATGTTCTTGAATGATCAATACTTAAAATGTATAGTAATAATGGGAAACTTCCATGCAGGTAGGAATGTAGGAGATCTATGTTATTAAAAAGTACAATAAACTTTAAATGAAAAATCAATTTTTCATGAAAAGAGAAAGATCAATAAAAACATTAGTCAATTTAAAATTGACAGCAGTCTTTAAAGTTTCCGGTTTATGTTTATTTAAGAGTAGGAAAATGCTTTTTCAGAAGACAAAAGAGATTTGAATTAGCCAGAAGTCCTACTGTTTCCAATTGCCATTTGTTAATATTTTGAATTTTAGAGAGATGGGAGTGTATGTGAGAGATTGATATTTTCATATTATAGGAAACTGCTCAGTTCTTAACTATTGAAAAAATTGTTGTTTATAATTGATATTTCAGTCTTATTTACTATGTCTGATACAAGGGCTTTTAAATGTTTTTGACAGTTGTCCATCTTGGATCTTTCTAAACTGTTAACATTGACTGCTGTCCATCTTTGAGCTTTCTAAATTGTTAACATTGACAGCTGTCCTTGGAGATTTCTAAACTGTTAACATTGACAGCTGTCTGTCTTAGAGCTTTCTAAACTGTTAATGTTGACAGCTGTCTGTCTTCCATCTTGGAGCTTTCTAAACTGTTAACATTGACAGCTGTCCATCTTTAAGCTTTCTAAACTGTTAACCTCCACAGCTGGCCTTGGAGCTTTCTAAATTGTTAACATTGACAGCTGTCCGTCTTTGAGATTTCTAAACTGTTAAAGTTGACAGCTGTTCATCTTGGAGCTTCTAAGCTGTTAACATTGACAGCTGTCAATCTTTGAGCTTTCTAAACTGCTAACCTTGACAGCTGTCCGTCTTGGAGCTTTCTAAACTTATTTCACATGTACCTTCCAGGTATTACAAGAGATATTTGATATGGAAAAGAACATAGAGTTCCTCAAGAAGGCCATTCAGGACAAGGAAGCTCCCATGCAGGTAGCTCAGACCAGACTGGACACCAGAATACGCCGACCCAATGTTGAATTGTGCAGAGATCCAGTCCAGCACAGGTAAACTTAATTAATATTGAGAGAACTTCCTTGTATAATGTTAACTCTCCTTAATATTAATACAATTTACATATGTGTGTCATCACATATCAAAAATCCAATGTTTTTGATAAATTCTGACAGTTTAAGAACCAATGAATTTTTTATGTGTATTTGGTATCAATTTGGATACAAAATGAAAACTATTAGTCCCAAAACAAATGAAAAATTAGCTTTTTAGTGCATTTTCGGTATAACTTGCTCATATTTGTGCGGGGTGGGGGTGGTGGTTGGAATTAGTGGTAGGGGATGATGAAGTCAGATTAATATGTAACTTTGGTCTGCATGTGAATTTTTTGCAAAGAGTCCCTGTTGTGAACAAAAGAATCCAATATTTCAAAAGTACTATATTATCGTATAAGACACATACAAAGAGCACATAAACAAATTTTACATGCATTTAATTTTTTTTTTAGGCTTGTTGAGGAAGTCAATGAGATCTCGGAGACCGTCGAGTCTCTCCAGAACAAGCTCCGTATGGCCGAGAACTCCCTGCAACAGCTCCTTAGAACGAAGGCATCTCTGGAACAAGACCTCAGTATCAAGAACAACTCCCTCTTTATTGACAGAGAGAAGTGCTTGGGAATGAGAAAAACTTTCCCAATGTCACCTAGAGTTGTGTCCCTTTAAATGGGAAAATCGTAGACTTATTGTAGCAAAATGAAAATTTTTAAATATTTAAAGAAATTTCCAACTTTTATGACACTGTTAAGATATGAAATCATGAGAAAATGAAACCATTTGTGGAAGAGTTGTTAAAATAATTATTTTGTTTTTCTGAGTCATTTGTTAAATTGTTATGTTTATTCATTTAAATGACATACACCATATTTATCAATAAATTTTGTTCTCTGAATTAAAAAGAGATCAATTTTAATTGAGTTTATCATGTGCAAATTTTTTTGATGCATAATTAAAACATTTCGTATTTTGATTGAAATATATGTGTGCATCAATAAAGTAATCAGTATTAATAATAATAACTGTGACTGTTTCTTATGTAAAATCATGTTTTGAAAATATCCTTTTATCAAAGTAATAAGTTTTTCAAGGCATTTGATTGTTCTTATACCGAAATTATGGCTCTTTACAAAATCTTAGAAATAAGATTGGATTTATTTTTTTAGGAACAAAAAGTTTAATCATGTTCATTGATTATTTTTTCTATTTTCTGTTTAATGCAAAGTTACCCATATTTTACATGGAATATTTCACAGTTTAATTGAATTCACCTAGCAGTATTACCCCCTTCCTGTGTGCACGTCTCTTGTTTTTTTCTTAAACCTAAGCTTTTTTGTTTTGTGTTCACATATTGTCATTGTATAAAAGCATATGATGCTGCTTATCATATATTTTTGTTGGTTTGTTACTCGTTGAGACTTTGTATTATTACCCCCATGATACGCCTGTGATATAGCGTCTAGGTCCGTCCATTTTATATTACAGTTTTTTCTTGATAACTTATCAAATTTTATACATGTGTTATATGTGTCTTATTAATGTCTTTTAACATAATGTATACCAGTGTTAAATCCTTGTTACTTGTTTTTTAATTTCACTTGAAAGAATTGCTCAAACATATATCTATATATATATCTATTCAGTTATTTCAGAAAGGCAAAAGAAAGATCTATCCATTTTTACCATAAGTATTAACCATCCTAAAGAATAGAAAAAAAAATGACATTACTTAAAAGATATGCAGTACATTTAGAAATAGCGACTTTTCTTTAAATGTTATATTCTAGTATAATGTAAAATCCCTAGCTTATCTGTCACCCCAAATTTCTACTGACCCCTTCTGTTTGAGAACACTTTCATTATTTCCCTGCTCATTTAATATCATTTGAAAGCTTTATCTGTTTATATCTGTATGGTTGAAAAGTGAAATAAAGTTTATGCAGTGAATCTAACATTTGTTATCTATTATGCAAGGAGCTTAAAATTGCAACATGGCAGCTGTTGGTAGGCCTTTCAGCTTGGACCGAACTGCTCTAAACTTGTTTCCCTGATTTATCTGTCAAATTAATTTAAGGCATTTATCTGTGGACCATATACATGTAATAAAAGTCGTCTTTTTAATAGATTTGGAGCTGTATCAACAAAAGTCAGTTATACATTTTTCAGTAGAAAATCTTTAAAATAAATATTGAGAGGACAGCTTAACCAGTGTATAAACGTTTGAGCAACTTGGCCCAGGGATGTACAGAAAAAATCAAAACATTAAAAGTGGATTGAAAAGTGCATACTTAAGTATGATTAAAGCTGACACTTTACAAGTATTGATCAAGATATGACTGAATTTCTTCAATTTTCCATATTTTAAGAGTTGCCCTAGAGACTTTGCTCCATGGAAGATAGATACACTGTATATTGATTTATAATATACTTATATAAATTCTGTAAAAAAAATCGGCTTGTATTTCACGATTAAATACGAACAGGCAGAAAAAAAATCCGTATTGTACCCTTTAAATTCAGTATTGTACCTTCCGTATTGTATGCTGCTGGACTACTTTCATTAATAAGCATGACCTGACACAGTTCTATAAATAGCGCACATAAAAACTTCACTTAGTTCCATTTTAATATCAATAAACATTGAAGATTTCGTTCAATAACAAAACAACAAACAAAAAGGTAGAGGTATATGATAAAAAGGGTCATTATAGCAGTAGCTAGATCTGGGACTTTTTATTTGGCTGTCGTGAATTTTGCAAGGTCGGATCACACTCAGCGGTTGCGCGCCTCCCGAGATCCAATCTGGCAAAAATCCACTTTAGCCAAATACAGCATCCCAGATCGAACTACTGTTATAATAACCCTATTTTACCATATCTTTCTACTACAACAGGGCGCAACCTTAAAAACTGCTCTATTGCCCGGGGCAGGTAAAAAATGGAGTGCAGCCGGGCAAAAAATCAGTTGCCCATTGGGCAAGTGAAATATATGAAAGATCCCAAGACAAACTTCTCAGAAAATCATATACTACTGTTTTTGTTGCTATACTGCATTGTAATATCTCTAAGATTCTCATCACATCACCATATTACACTATATTACACTTCGGCAACCAAAAATTTGCTTCGGGCAAGTTAAAAAAAATTAGTTGAAGTTGCCCCTTGGGCAAGTGTACCACAGAGTTAAAGTAAAGTGCTGTACAATATGATATACATTACATTTAAAATTAAATAATGAATAAATATTTTGATAAGAATTTGGAATATAATGGCATTACATATATTTCTAATTTGTTTATAATGACCACTAACAAGTTTCCCCAAAAGATTTTACATGAAGTTGGACTTATTTCTGCTTGTAACATACAATGAACAAAAGCTGTTTGTAAAACATGTATGCTCCCATGATGGTTGTCCCATTCTAAGACCTGTGATCATTGACCTTTGACCTACTAACCCCCAAAACAATAGGGGTCCTTTATTTCATAAGCCTAATCACTGTGACCTTGACATTTGCCTTAAATTGACCCCTAAAACAATAAGGGACATCTACATCATAAGTCCAATCATGCTATTAAGTTTGAAGATTCTAGGTCAAATGGTTAACAAGTATTTGACCGGAAACTGTTTTCAACATTTAAGCCCCTGTGACCTTGACCTTTCACTTACTGAATCCAAAAACAATAGGGGTCATTCTACTTTAAGAGCCAAGTCATGCTATCAAGTTTGAAGGTTCTGAGTTGGGTAGTTCTCAAATTATTGAGTGGAAACCGTTTTCAATGTTCAGGACCCAAAACAATTGGGGTCATCTACTTTATAAGCCTAATCGCGCTAACAAGTTTGTAGGTACTCGGTCAAGTGTTTCTGAAGTATTGAGCGTAAACCATTCACTCTGCCAACAGACGTGATCGACATGTGCAAAGAAATATACCCTCGCTTCTTCAAAAGGGGGCATATTTAAAGGTTGACTTAATTCAGCTCTTGTTCAATAATTTCAAAAGTTTTCTTCTTGATTTGATCTAAAGACTTGCTTAAATAAAAGAATATACACAGATTTGTTTGTTTTGCTGGATTTAAATCACTCTGTCAGAATTGAGATCATATGATGACTTTCAGGCTTAATTGGTGCATAAAGATCCAACATGTCCCTCTGGCATAATTTTAGGCATAGTTCTAAGTTGTACTGTCATTAACACTTGAAAAAACACCTTTAACCCTTATTATGCTGGATACGATTGATTCTGCCTTTGCGACCAGAACAGATCATGATCAGCCTGCACATCCGTGCAGTCTGATCAAGATCTGCACTGTTCACTATTCAGTCAGGAGCTTTTTGGTATGCACCCCTTTTAACAGTTAATGGTACTGTCAAAATTTAAAGATGGAAAAGTTCATTATAGAAATTTAGCAGGGTAAGGGTTAGGGTTGTGGACCCATAATGAAAATCAGCAATTTACCTGCAATTTTGAATTCATGGCTTACTTTGGCTTTCTCGGCCATAAATGTAGCACATAGTAGCAGTGGTTTCCGCAACAGCCGGAGAATGCTGAAACTGCATACTGAGGAAACGTAATGGAACAGAAATTACCGACAGTCATTTGGAGTTGGCTACCTTAAAATGATGTGAAAACATACTGTGACATCGGTAATATTAGCAAGGAATTATTTTTTGTGGATTCAGAGTTTGAGTCAATCCACAAAAGTAAATCCCAATATAAAAGGTAAAATTCCCATTCATTTTATGTTAATACAAGTTTTAGATCCACAAAATCATATAATTAAGAAACAGCCATGATTTTTGCCTAAACCACAAAATTTCCTGTCAACAAAATCAAATGATTTCACGGTATACTGATTTTCTGTTACATATGGAAGTTTTCAACAAAGTCAGACTATTGAATGCTTTAACTATTTATTCAAATTAAGTGTACAGTCATAAAATAGAGCACTGTCACAGTGAAAGAAAAACTGAAAGGAAAAGTAAATTTCAATAAGAATAGAAATACTTTGCAGCCACTTGATTCAATATAAATCACTTGAGAAAATTAAGACGGTAATTCTATACATGTAACAAATATGGATTCCACACAGGATTTGTAATTTTATACTTCATAATAATCCAACATTTCATTGTTAAACATTTCATAATTTTAAGTGCCGGTTTAACTATTTCTTTCAGGATATTATTTGCTTTTTTTTGTTTAGTTTTCTTAAGGAATCATTAAATTAGAAAGATACTTGTATAGGCAATGCTTTTTAAAATGCAACAATATGCAAATATGCATGGACGAAACTAATAATCATGTTAAAAGGGTATAACATCATTTTGATTTTTAAAAAATTTAAAATCTATTTTTTATTAATAGTAATCTAAAAGTTGTTTTAAAATTCCCAGATATACAGAAAATTATGTATCAAAACATACTTCTGGCAATAAAAGACACGCTGCTTCCTAAAATTTTCAAAATATTCTAAATCTAAAATAATGTTGAATACTTCATTTCTATTCATTGACCAATATTATACATTCACTTTATATTTCCCTAAGTCTGCATACAAAATTTGACATCATTCACAAAATTTGATCATTACAAAAAAATCTTCCAAAGTTGGCCACCAAAATTTCAAAAAAAGAACATACAATTATTGACCAATGTAATTTTTTGATGATAGAGATCAAAACTAGGTGATTTTTGAGTGGATTTAAAGACATTTTTAATTAAAATCGGAAATTGTATTTCCATTGGAAGGTGATTTGCAATTTAATGTGGGCGTGTCCTTTTGGTTGTTCTATGTAGAGGTTATAAAGACCAACTGTGTGACATTTACCATGATTTATTGATACTTATGAAAAGAAACCAGGTACTTCTTGTTGCAAATTATTGTAAAAATTTAAATACTATGATTAAAAGCTATTTTTTATTTTTTTCTTTGTGCATTAAGACTAGTACAAACCACACTGGTACCTATAGCAATTCATCCAAAATTGACAAGCTGAATTCATGAATTTGCTAGAAGACCTAGTGTGGTTTATACCCATCTAAATGAGCCATGCCATGAAAAAACCAACATAGTGGCTTTGCGACCAGCATGGATCCAGACCAGCGCATGCGCATCCGCGCAGTCTGGTCAGGATCCATTCTGTTCGCTAACAGTTTCTCCAATTCCAATAGGCTTTAAAAGCGAACAGCATGGACTTGACCAGACTGGATCCATGTTGGTCGCAAACCCACTATGTTGGTTTTTTCATGGCATGGCTCAAATATGTTTTTAATTTGTGTGTTACTGTAAGAACTGCTTTTCTGAACCTATTTCTATTTTTGTTTAAAAACACACACACAATAACTGAACTTTGATAGAAATTAGAATAAAATGTCAATTAAGTGTACAAAAAAATAGAATTCCAAAACTAAAAAAAAAGTTGTATAAGTTAAATCAATACTCATAGTCCATTATTATAATATCCATGACAAAATCTGATAATCAGCCAATAACAATTTTCTTCTTGCGTTTAAACTGTTCAAGTTCGTCTTTAAGATCTTCTTGTTCATGTTTGACATCTGTCAAGTCTTCTAGTTTGTTGATCATTAAATTCACTTTACCATCCAACTCGGCAATCTTCTCCATATCTGGGGTTAGTTCTGAAATAAACAGGAATTTTATCTAATTAAACAGATAGCTTTTTTATAATCTTCAGTAACTTTTTTGACTGTGTTTAATGTCACAAGGACATACATGTAATTATAGGTCATATGGTAACATTCAAGCTTTTCATGGGAGAGGAAGATCACAGGTCACCCTCCTTGCATTATTTCATCATGGGCTGGTGCCTGGGTAGAACTAATGACCTTCTGTAAGCAAGGTGAATGGCTTCTTCACATGAAGAATTCTATGCCTAAAATGAGGCTCGAAACTACATTGGTGAGCGGCAAGTAACACATGGATTAGCATACTGTCCCATCCAGTAGTGGTTTTGTTTCATTTTCATAAATTCTCTGCCTGTAAATTTAAATGACTACAATATTCAAGATAGTACAATCAAAGGGAGGTAATCAGATGTACACTTAATAAATTTGTCACCATGCTTATCAATACATTTGTATTCAAAAACAGTTTACCAATATCACAAAGCAAAACTATTAGTTTTATATTAGTTTATACCCATTTATTCTTTCTTGATTGTGATAAAAAGTTTTGGTTTATTATAATCTCTCTTGAGCACATTTCCTAGAAAACCAGTACTGGTGCTATATGTCCAAGGTTAGACTTGAACCAGAGACCCTCGTGAAGGAACTGTTAAAAACAATACTTGTAGTCACTCACTAGGCTTGTTAGAATGACATGATTATGTTTTATGATACTGGATAGTTGCCATCCCTTCAACACATCGACATCTGGTATCACAGTTATATTGACTTTCATGTCTTATTATCTAAACTGATGTACTTGACTCCCTAATTTTTTTTAATTTAGAAAGTTGATGTTAAATGAATTCAACCCGCATGGAAGATCGAGGAAACCGAATGCGTTAGCCTCATTAAATAAAGACGTTACTTACTTACTTACTTACTTACTAACTCAAAGCAAAATTGAACAGTTTTAGGTCAGAGCAAGAACAACTTTTTAACGTAATAAATTAAATTAATAAACACTTACTCTCAACATAAACGAACTGGTTTTTCCTTGGATCACTCGTCACACCTGTTGACTTTCGTTTCTTTGCCGGCTGTCCAACACCAAGAGTCATTTTCATGCGCCGCATGATGAAGTCAACAATCTCATATTCGTTAGACTGCTTATTCTCATCATAACGTACTGCGGTAAAACCCTCGAGGATAACAGTGATGAAGAAATTTATAAGTATAATGTTGAAGATGAGACAGAAGAATCCAAACATCGCAGGACCGATAATCTTTGTTTCTGCCATCATAGAAGCGTAATCAAACTTATCTGAAAACAAAATTTTATCTTTAAAAAAACAAAAAATGGGTACTCAATCTCAAAAAAATAGGGCATTCCCATAGTGCCCTAAGGTGTTTCACCGGCAGGGGACTATCAGTAATAAATATTTACTTCACTAAAAGGGAAAAGTTGTAAATTGAAAGAAGGATTTTTATTAAGTATTTGATTTATTAAATACTTATGTATAACTTTATATGTCTTTCATGTCACACACAAACTACTCACTCAGCATCATAGAGACAAGTGTTTCCAGAGTGGTCACAAAGTTTCTGAATGTCCGTAGATTTCTTCCGAAGAATACATAGGCTGTCATAGCAAAGGCACAAAAAGCGACTATAAACACAATCAGGAAACTGACTATAGGCTTCGCAACATGCATCAGTGTGTCACCAAGTACAGAAATCTTCTTGTTGAATCGCAGCAGACGGATGAATCTGATTGTGTACATGTACACAAGGAATGCTATCATGTACCCACACAGCTAAAATAATAGAAAACGCATATAATTACTGCAACTAACAACCTTACATGGAACTTAAGCATATATGACATCCAAGAGGATATTTCTGCCGTATGCCTAATGGTATCATAGAAAATAAATTAACTAGAGCTATCACTAAATGTGACTTATACCCTAGAAAACCACTTTGTCACAAGAAATGCTCCAAAAATATACATAACAAGGCAGTCTGAAAGACAGCTAAATCCCCCGCCACTGCTATGGATAGTGAAAGGGTAAAATCTTTGATTTTAGCTGTGACCTTGACCTTGAACTGACATGGCTGACTCATGAATTCTGCACAACGTCTTGATGAGGTGATCATTTGACCAAAGTTTCATGAAAATCCTTCAAGGGGTTTAGGAGATACAGAGCTGAAACCTTTGACCTTCAGTTGTGACCTTGACCTTGAGTTGACATGGCTGACTCATGAGTTCTTGATGAGGTGATCATTTGACCCAAGTTTGATGAAAATCCTTCAAGGGGTTAAGGAGATACAGAGTGGACACCAAATGGAAGGCTCAAACCTTTGACCCTTAGTTGTGACCTTGACCTTGAGCTGGCATGGTTGACTCATAATTTCTGCACATCGTTCTGATGAGGTTATCATTTGACCCAAGTTTTATAAAATTCCTTCAAGGGGTTTAGGAGATATAGAGCGGACATGAAATGGAAGGCTCAAACCTTTGACCTTCAGTTGTGACCTTGACCTAGAGCGGACATGGCTGACACATAAGTTCTGCACATCGCCTTGATGAGGTGATCGTTTGACCCAAGTTTGATGAAAATCCTTCAAGGGGTTTAGGAGATATAGAGCGGACACAAAATGGAAGGTTCAAACCTTTGACACTAAGTTGTGACCTTGACCTTGAGCCGGCATGACTGACTCATGGGTTCTGCACATCGTCTTGATGAGGTGATCATTTGACCCAAGTTTTATAAAATTCCTTCAAGGGGTTTAAGAGATATAGAGCGGACACAAAATGGAAGGCTCAAACCTTTGACCTTGAGTTGTGACCTTGATCTTGAGCCGGCATGGCTGACTCATGGGTTCTGCACATCATCTTGATGAGGTGATCATTTGACCCAAGTTTTATAAAATTCCTTCAAGGGGTTTAGGAGATATAGAGCGGACACAAAATGGCAGGCTCAAACCTTTGACCTTGAGTTGTGACCTTGACCTTGAACCGACAAGGCTGACTCATTTGTTCTGCACATCGTCTTGATGAGGTGATCATTTGACCCAAGTTTCATGAAAATCCTTCAAGGGGTTTAGGAGATATGGACCGGACACGATTTTGTTACGGACGGAAGGACGGACGGAAAGACGGACGGAAGGACGGACGGAAGGACGGACGCAGACCATTCCTATAATCCCTCCGCCACGGCGGGGGATTAATAATGTGTAATGTTTCAATTCATTCCAATTAGTGGGTACTGAGATACCAGCTTACATATAACAAGAGGGTCATGATGACCCTGGATCGCTCACCTGAGTAATATGAGCTATATGTTTCAAATAGCAAACTGATCCTAAAATATTAAGAAGGTAGGTCAGTAGGTAACTGAAAGTCAGTTTTAAGATCGATGTGCAAAACTGTACATGTCATCCCAATTTCAAGGCTGTATCTTAAAAAACAAGAAAGTAGGTCAGTAGGTCACGGTCACAGTCAAGTGATCCCTAATCGCTTGAGGTCTTCAGGTAATTATAATTAAACAGTCTAGGAAATATGACCTGAAGTATTTTTTTCCTATATAACTCATAACTAAAACAAGTGACCCCCAGGGCGGAGCCTCTTTTCAACCCAGGGGCATAATTTGAACAAACTTGTTAGATACCTACCAGGCAATGCTACATACCAAATATCAAAGACCTAGATCTTTATTTTTTTCCTATGTAAGTCTATGTTAAACTTGGTACCCCCAGGGCAGGGCCTCTCTTTACCCTAGGGACATAATTTGAACAATTTTGGAAGAGAAACACTAGGAAAGGCAACATACCTAATATCAAAAGCCTAGGCCTTGCAGTTTCAGGCAAGAAGATTTTTAAAGTTTTTTTTCCTATATAAGTCTAATATGTAAAACTTGAGACCCCAGGGGTAGGGCCTCTTTTCATCCCAGGGGCATAATTTTAATAATTTTGGTAGAAGACCACAAGGCAATGCTACATACAAAATATTAAAGGCTAAGGTCTTGTGGTTTTAGACAAAAAAGATTTTTTAAGTTTTTACTATACAACTCTATGTAAAACATGTGACCACCGGGGCGGGGCCTCTTTTCACCACAGGGGCACAATTTGAACAATCTTGATAGAGGACCATAAGATGATGTCACAAGCCAAATATCAAGGCTCTATGCCTTGCAGTTTTGGACAAGAAGATTTTTAAAGTTTTTCCTTTTGGTTGCCATGGCAACCACACTTCTGCATGGAATTCAATTCTTTGAAAAATTTTGAAAGAGGTCCACCCAAGGATCATTCCTGTGAAGTTTGGTGTAATTCTGCCCAGTGGTTTTCAAGAAGAAGATTTTTTTAGAAATTGTTGATGGACGACACTTGACTGACGACGCACGACGGACATCAAGTGGTCACAATAGCTCACCTTGTCACTTTGTGACAGGTGAGCTAAAAAGCAAAATAGAGTTAGGACACCTGTGCAGTGTAAGTCAAGATACCACAGTGAATAAGTGTGTGAAGTTTCAATCCACTCCCACAAGTGGGTACTGATATACCAGCTAACATAGTATTACAAAAACTTAACCAAATCAGGATGCCGATGTGGACGCTGATGCCGACGCTGAAGCCAATGCAGACGCATGGGTGAGTCCAACAGCTCTACCTATTCCTTGAATAGTTGAGCTAATTAAAATAAAATGTAAGATATTCCAACATGTTAAACTTTAGCCTGTTGGTGGCAAGTGATTTTGCCTTTGCGATCAGAGCAGACCATGATCAGCCTGCATGAGGCTGATCTTGGTCTGCACTTGGTCTGCACTAAAAGCTATTCGGTAAGCAAATTTTCAGTGAACACCCCTTTGAATAATAAATGGTACTGCTCAAATTGAATGACAACCCAAATCCATTTAATAAATTTGGCAGAGTACATGTTAAAAGATGAATACCTCATCAAGAAGTACAGCGTAATGCAGATTGGTAAATGCCTCAGGATTATCATGCACCTCATTCATCTTGCCGATGTTAACAACAGTTCTGTATATGAACAGTATTATGATTGCGTACAGCAAGGCAAGACATCCTAGCTCCCACCAGTTCCAAAACTCCTGAAAAATAGGTGACATGTAATCATTTAATTTCATGGTTTGCATCAAACTGGCCATTTTGCAGGGTTACGAATTCATGAGTTTCAAATCATGGAGATAAATTGGAAAGAAATTCTATAAATTCATTTGGATATCATTCGCCAACTGATGCAACCATGAAATCAACAATAATTAGTCCCCCACAAATATAAATGACTTTACATTGTAGCCAAATACAGTGACAAACATTTTCTAAACCTCAACATTAACGTTTTATTAACAGTCACTGTCTACTTATTGTAAGCCATGCTCAACTTCTTGAACAGTACTGGTGTTCTCAGGAATGACGGCGTCATGTGTATCGGTGCTATACTTGTGACCCAGCACGTTAAAGAATCAGACTGTCTATTCACAGAGAGCTAGACAAAGTTAACTAGACAGGCCTGCATCTAAAAGGATTTCTGTCTCTCTCTCTCTGTTCTGGGTGTTTGTTTCACTCTGTCCCTCTGGTCAGATCTCTCTGGGGGTTTGTTTCACTCTGTCCCTCTGGTCAGATCTCTCTGGGGGTTTGTTTCACTCTGTCCCTCTGGTCAGATCTCTCTGGGGGTTTGTTTCACTCTGTCCCTCGAGTCAGATCTCTCTGGGGGTTTGTTTCACTCTGTCCCTCTGGTCAGATCTCTCTGGGGGTTTGTTTCACTCTGTCCCTCTGGTCCGATCTCTCTGGGGGTTTGTTTCACTCTGTCCCTCTGGTCGATCTCTCTGGGGTTTGTTTCACTCTGTCCCTCTGGTCAGATCTCTCTGGGGGTTTGTTTCACTCTGTCCCTCTGGTCAGATCTCTCTGGGGGTTTGTTTCACTCTGTCCCTCTGGTCAGATCTCTCTGGGGGTTTGTTTCACTCTGTCCCTCTGGTCAGATCTCTCTGGGGGTTTGTTTCACTCTGTCCCTCTGGTCATCTCTCTGGGGGGTTTGTTTCACTCTGTCCCTCTGGTCAGATCTCTCTGAGGGTTTGTTTCACTCTGTCCCTCTGGTCAGATCTCTCTGTTCTGGGGGTTTGTTTCACTCTGTCCCTCTGGTCAGATCTCTCTGTTCTGGGGGGTTTGTTTCACTCTGTCCCTCTGGTCAGATCTCTCTGGGGGTTTGTTTCACTCTGTCCCTCTGGTCAGATCTCTGTTCTGGGGGTTTGTTTCACTCTGTCCCTCTGGTCAGATCTCTCTGGGGGTTTGTTTCACTCTGTCCCTCTGGTCAGATCTCTCTGGGGTTTGTTTCACTCTGTCCCTCTGGTCAGATCTCTCTGGGGGTTTGTTTCACTCTGTCCCTCTGGTCAGATCTCTCTGGGGGTTTGTTTCACTCTGTCCCTCTGGTCAGATCTCTCTGGGGGTTTGTTTCACTCTGTCCCTCGAGTCAGATCTCTCTGGGGGTTTGTTTCACTCTGTCCCTCTGGTCAGATCTCTCTGGGGGTTTGTTTCACTCTGTCCCTCGAGTCAGATCTCTCTGTGTCAGTACTAGTAGAGGATGAATTTGGCGCCCTGAGCGGCTGCCTTTGCGCTATGTAAAGCAGCTTTGAATGTGTTTATCATGGAAAGGGTGCTATATAAATCTGGTATAATAATAACAACAGTCTTATATTAAATTTTGAAGCTGAAGTGTTGTCATCAAATCCAAAAATCATAAATTTCTCCTGAATTGATAAATACCCTATTTTGACTAATGGCAAGCTTTAATGCAAATATTACAAAAAAAAATGGTTTAGACTTCAAAAGTAGAAGCAGGGCCTCTATGTTCATTATTTATAATGAGATCAATATCAGGCACTGGCAGGCACCTTGACAGAACATTCAAATGGTAGTCTGGCAGTTGCATGGCTTCCTCCCAAGACAGGCTCAAACTCACAAGACAGGCAATCCAAAGTAAACAATCTTAACCACTCATCCCCTAAAGGAACACAGCAGAAAAAACAATGTAGAACATATAAATACCTTGAAGTACTGGACTTTTGTTGCTTTAATTTGCCTGATTTCTCTAACAGTGAAGTAAATCACAAACATAATGGTAATGAATTCCATGGCCATTACAAAATACATGAATGGTCCAACATAACGATCCAGACGCAATATATGCCACTTTGGGTTCATCTGTAGTCCTGCAAATATATTATTATAAATGGCTTTTATAATGTTTGAAAAATGAATGTCTGAAAGAAGATCCACTGGAAGCACGGAGTGCAACTAAGCAAAATTAAATAGCAGACTCGGTTTGATTGAGTCTGCTCATTAGAGGTAATGTAGAGTGCAACATTTCTCTTAATAAGACTTCTGTTACATAGATGTTGAATGGACTCTATGATCCCAAAGGAACAGAAAATATAACAACACTGAATCCAAGAATCGGGAGACTTTTTAAGGCTGCCCCACTGCACTAAACACTTGCTGTTGTGATAGTTAATAAAATCTGTTGAAAGATCCTTTGGAAGCCTAGAACGCAACCAAGCAAAATAATAGCAGACTTGGTTTGACCGAGTCTGTCCATGACCAGTAATAGAAAAAAGCAACACACCTCACACCCCCTAGCACCAGCTGAAACAGAATTCTATTAAATAGACACTGAATGCCAAGTTCCTAAATGACCAGAAAGTATAACAACATTGAATCTGAGTACAGGAAGGTTTTTTATGACCACAACATGGCACTAACAAATGCTGTTGTGAAAGTTAATGAAACCTGTAAGAAAATCCTTTTGAAACATAGTCTTCTTCTAAATCACAAAAAAAAAGAAACGCTAAATTAATAAAAAGTCTGTAGTCAAAAACATGCAGCATTATTTTGTGGTGTATAATATGTTTGTACGTAGGGAGTCTTTCTGGTTTGTTCAGGATCAATAACAGGCTTGTGTTGGTGTAAATCCACAGGTAGACCACAATGATGAGATTTGAAGTAGAGAAGTATATGATGACTGAGGTTTTTATATTCATTTTCTTCTAAAAATGCGACGGCAGTTACAGACACGTCTTCAAGCATGAACTGCAGATGGCACCTGCATTTTTAAGGATAGCCCTGTGTTTGGCCATGAGTAAAAAACAGACAACTGTATGTAGGAACAGTACTTTAAAGAAGTGGTAAACTTATTTACAATCACATATAGTCAACAGGTAACATAAACTAAAAGATCTTGTGTGACCAACTTAGTATCCAGTAACAGAAACATAACTGGGCTTATTTTACCTCCTGGTACATGTACTACCCTTTAATACAGAGTGCAAACCAAGGGAGCTGCCAGTAACGTTTTCCACATCTCTGGTTAAAAATGGTCAGGGATCAATCCCCAACACCAAACTTCCCTTCCTTTACATCTAACACTGAAACTGGGCACTCTACCATTGAGCTATTGTGTAGGTTAAAGACAACTAAAACTGACTGTAGAATCATCCCATAGTCCTATTATATAATAATTACACTAGCATTAAAATAGTATACCTCCAGTTTGAAGGAACTCTATAAGGTACATGGAAACACCCCAAAGGTTCATGTTTGGATTATACAGGTTAAACTCCACAATAACTGCTCGGGTATTGGAGTCGATCCAGCTGGTGTCCTGTAGGAACTGGACAACATCTAAAGCCGTTTCATTGTCTGTACCTGTAAGAAAAATAGCTGACTTTTAATGCAGTATGCCACCAATATATTTATTTACTTCTCTAAATATTGGAGAGAGTACCCAATGGATGTCAGAGCCACTTAAACAATAATACCAATGTAATTCACATCAACATGAACTCTGTCTTATAAAAATAAACTCCTTCATTGAGGTATTCTTTGTTAGTTTCAATACAATTATTACTCTTCCTTGTATGGCAAAATGTATCTATCTCCATTCATCATCATCATCATCATAGTACCATATCTGTTTAATCAATCAAACATCATTTAAAATACAGTATAGATCATATATATTCATATTAAGACATATTACATAATTGTATGACCATCCTCATACAAAGACTAAGAACTCAAGAATTGTAATTCTTCATTTGTTAAAAAAAATACAGTAAAAACATAATATCTTGAATTCCTAGGGACTGCACCTTTCATTTGACTTTATATCAACTTCAACTGAATGGAATACATTTCATAAATTTTAAAATATATCAAATATTAAGCACTTTCCCTCTACATAGAAGTTAATTTACCGATAGTGACAAATGAGATTGTCAGAGGACAGCAATGATTATTATCATGTACATAGCGAAAGTTCATATTAGAATTTAACGAAAATATTTTGTAGTCTTACACATGTTTTTTATATATTAAATATTGTTATCAATCTATGAATTCAAGCTGTTTCTAAAATTTGAACTTTTGAGAAACCCAACTTGGTTTCAGACTGTACAAATGAAGTTATAAAACTATGTATGGAGGCCAGTCTCAGAATACAACTCTGCCATTGGTCAATTTCAAATTTCAACACAGAAATAGCCAATCAGATACTGCAGTTCAGAACTTCAGAGACTCAGTTTTAGTACCCCTGAATATTTTCGGATATCTTCTTCACTCTAAAAGGCAATGGAAAAAAATGCCTTTGGACAACTGACCAAAGGTAAACAAAATCCACCCCTTGATCTTTAACAAATATATTTCAATTTTCAATTCATTCTATTTACATTTGATAATTATCATCTTACAATTATGGCTATTTTTCAATTTATGTTGATATTTATTACATTTTGATATTTATTTTATTATTGTTTTATCATTTTATTCACAAGGGCGTAGGAGCTGGGGCGGCAGGGGCGGCACTTGCCGCCCCAATATTTTGAGGAGCGGCAAAATGCCGAACTCGTAAATTTTTGAAAAGGCTAGAAAATATAATTGAAAATAAATACAGCGGTCTTCCATTTATCATGAAGTGCATCGGCGACTGATATGTACACAGAATCTTGTCATATCACCGACACCTTGCTAGATCACCTTGGTGGCAGGGTATTGTACAAAATCTATTATCCGCAACAACCAAGGTCGCCGTATTTTCACGCCCCGCAGACTCAGATTATAGGCAATACATCAATTTAATTAATGAAAGTTAATCGTTTTTAATTGTTTACTGCCAAAATTGCAATTAATTGCAATTAATGTTGTGTCTCAAGTTCTCCCGACAAAGGAAAGTATCTTGAGTAAAACACAAACGCAAATCGGGATCTTTAGATGTCTTTACATAAAATATATTACATTAAATATTTTTGACACTTAAACATATTGTTTGAAAATCAAAGGCACCAATCATAATGATTAAATTCAACGCATAAAATGTAGAAAAATCCTCGTAGATTTTACAGATCTAGTAAAATTAACAAGTATTACAGCTTCTACATAAAAATATAAAAGGCCAATCAGCCTCGCAATTTTGCATTTCCAAATCGATCATTTGGTAAAAAGAACCCTCAATGGTTCAAAGAAAACAGTGAATTGCGTTTTACCTTTATAATGCCATTTAATGACTAAAATGCTATAAGGACTGGATTACCCCTTTAAGTCAGGGTCTTGTGCTCGATCCTCTACTTAGACATTACTGATTTTACCCTGGCAGGACATTTTCCGTATCTAACATCGTACCGCCATTACAGTGTTTAAACATAGTAAACTGTAAATAGGGGTGAAAACTCGAAAAAAAAAACGAGTATGTTCAACAGATACTGAGCAGTCCAAGAAGTCGCCAGATTGCACCATTTACTCTAGCTATATGCAAAATTTTCCCGGGGCCACCCCGGACCCCAGGGGACATAGGAGGGGGACACCCCCTACCAAACCTACCCCCTCCGCCACCCCAATGCTCAAAACGTCCCTATGCCCCTGATTCAACAAAATCAAAACGTTTTTTTTTTCACATTGGTTAAATTAAGCGTGTGATGGGGGATCAATTTGTCCTACATTCACTCTTAAACATTTAATGATACATCTACAATCTGGGCATTTGCCCCAAACCCACATCCCCACATCAGGATATTTTGCCCCAACTGAAAAAGTGGACAGAAACTCAGCAAAGGATGCAGGAGAACTTGCCTTCTTGTTGGTACCAGTCAAATCTACAAATAGTTTAAGTCGACACCAATTTACTGAAATTAGATAAAATTAAATTCATGATAAATGATCAAATCAAATGGAAAGTCAAATCAAATAAAGTGATAACTAAAAGCAAATGGAAACTTTAATCAAATGGATAATCAAAATAACTGCAATAGAAAATAAAACCAGATTAAACAAAGCAATAGTAAAGGAAATAATTTAGGAAATAAAATTGAAGAACACCAAATGAAAATTAAATAACATTTACAAATTAAACCAAATGAATCAATACTGATGCAAACTGAAATCATCAACAAATACAGAGAAACATCATTCACACAGGAAACAATAGCTTAAGTTCCTGAGAAACCGTCGTCCCTGACCGTTTTCCTGAATCATCCACAACCCCAGATAACACAGGTTTATTCCTCTTCCACTTGCAACCGTTTGAGTGATCGATGTTTTACTGAAACAGAAATACTTACCAAGTTCTGCTACATATCCCCCACCTCCATATGTAGCAAATTCTCCCATGTAAGGATAACCATCTAGCTCCTCCCAATCTCTGTATGTGTAGTAAGTATGGGGCACCTGAGACCATACTGTAAATAATACATAAAACACACACAATCACAAAATTATGTTGTTTTTTTAAAAACAACACCAGGTAGAAATTGTTTGACATTTTGTTTGCAGATTCTTTTATTGATAGTATAGCCTAAATATATGACTGAATATAATTCATATTTCTTTCAATAGAATAGTATTACCCATAAAACTGAAATTGTTGCTGTATTTATTTACATAAAATAACTGGTATCTTTTTCCTGCTAAATGTCCATTACCATGGTCTTTGTAACATGAAAGATCTGCTTGTCTGTTTGTTGTACTTACACCACACGGACACAATGTAGACCAATATATATATGTCAACTTTCCAGCTTTAATTCAGGAGGAAGACCCCAGGTGAACCACCAAGCATTTTATTTCAGGCATGGTTGGGCACCTGGGTAGATGACTTTCTAGTATGAATGTTCTACACCTAAGCCAAGTTTTGAACCTACAGCGGTAAGAGGCAAGTGATAAGAAAGCAGCTACTTACCACTCGGCCTATATGAAAAATCTGTATGCAGAAATCAATAGTTAAGGCGGTTTTGTTCCTGGCTTGTTAAATAAATAAACTTACTAGTAAGGTCTACTGGTTCCCAGCCTGGCAAATAGTCATCTTGGTCCTCCCTCAGTACAGAATAGCTCTTCTCACAGTGAAACTGAAGATAGTTCATTGGGGCCTCACACATATCTGAAATTATAGCTTGCAAACTAGGGTTGGAAATCTACTTTATCTCCTCTCCTTTATCCACTATACACTGTAAGTGTCATTATACATCTAAAGACAATTCATCAAAAATTACTCTGCCTCAAAGACGAATTGAAACTTGAAAAATTTCAATCCAAAAAAAGATATCTTTTTGATATCTATATAATCTGATGGCAAATCAATATAATCTTACAGGCACTCCCTTTATATTAGAGTTTTGTTCATCAAGACATGGCAGTAAATACTACTGGGGAATTTTTTGAAAATAATATTATCATAATTACCGGTAAGCAGACTTGTTCTTCTAAGAAGTAATAAAATAGCACATACCAGATGTGATGCGTACTTGTCGAAGTCTAGCTCCGCCTACCAGAATAGACTGTCTATCAACTATCAGGGACTCAGTGTATGTTTCACCATTATAAAACTCTCTGTTATACAGTCCATTCACCAGTACATTTCCTGTCCAATTCCAGAAATCCTCATACCGAGACATCTTTATTTAATAAAAAATTTTTTTTTATTTTATATAATAAATTCTAGTAAGTCATTTTAAAATCAAACTAAAAATGCGCCAGTCCACATGATAAGATCTGCACTTGTAAAAATGAATGAAAAAAATCAACAAGTTGTTGAAAGACTGATTGCACTGAAACCTCAAGGAAATAATGAAACTTAAGAATTCCACTGTCTATGCCGCAAGTATGGCTACTACACCCAAACTAAACATATTTATAACCTCTTCACAAAATGCCACAAAATGAGCAAAAACTATATAAAATGAAAGCAATGAATAAATATTAACAAGAAATCGTTAAAAAAACTAACAACAAGTGTAATAATTCATATAAATACCCTATTTACTCTATTTTAGAAAAAAATGTTACAAGACTTGTTCTGTATTCTCTAATGACAACATGTTGGCCGATTATACTCACAAGGTTAAATTCTTGTTTGGTTCCTGACATAGCTTTCTCAACATCTCCACGATTAAATATGTTGTCATACGTGACATGCATTCTATATGACCATGGATCACGGTTACTGTATGCCAGTAACAGGACAAGAAATAAGAAGGTAACACACACAACCACCTCACGTATAATCTCATGCATCTGGCGTTCTTTTTCTCTGCAAAATTGTTTTAGGTATAAAATTTTTTAATACTTTCATAATAATTTTGAAAAATACTTGAAAAAGGAACACTAATGGTTACCAAGAATATTATAAATCACGGTTCAACTTGATGATTTTAGAAGACTGGTAAAAACATACACTGTTCTATACATAGAAAATCTCAAGGAACACATATTGACATTTTTGTGAAATCATTATTTGGAAACCAACTTCTGTGCATTTTTGGGGTTGGCAAATCAACAAAATCCAAGTGAATCAATTTAATTTCAATTTTGCTTTATCCCCCCCTCCCCCCCTCCAACAAAAAAACGAACAAACTGTGAACTGTTTTAATTTCACGGGGACTGATATTTGTGATTTCAAAGTTTTAGGAGAATTTATATAGTTTTCTTTGTACTTTTGGGTTTAATTTTGTGGACGGACACTACTATGAAATCCATGAAAATTAGTCTCCCACAAAAATCAAAGATTTTACAGTAGCCATTTTGACCCAAACTATAAAATTTTATGCTCACACAATGATTTTACAGTAATTGTTGGCACTGTTAGAATTCAATCTCAGTTAACCTTTACCCTGCTAAATTTCTAAAATTGACTGGTCCATCAATCAATTTGGGCAGTATCACTCATTATTCAAAGGGGTGTTAACTGAAAATTTACTGACTGAATAGCAAACAGTGCAGACCATGATCAGCTTGCATGAATGCAGGCTGATCTGGATCTGCACTGGTCGCAAAGGCAAAATCACTTGCCGCCAGCATGTGAAAGGTCAAGCAAACAATACCTTAAACCACTTTTCCCTAAAATGTAGTTCCTATCAATAAAAGCTAACATATATTAATACCTTTCAGCCTTGGCAGTTCTGAGGAAGTCTAGTTCTGGTGGTAGAGGGGCATTGGCTTTCCTATTTTCCAGACTCCGTAGTGTATCCGGATTTAGGAGATCTTTTTCTGTGAGGTGTTTATGTAACCATTCCTCATCTGAATTCAGGTCATTAGCCGCTTCATCCTCTCCACCAGTGTCAGGTTTCTTTATAACCAGCGCATAGAACATGGATAATGCTAGAACCTGGAAACATTTGAAACAGCCTATATTGAAGTCATTACTAGCATCATCCTGAGCAGAAGTGTCCAGCTTGTTAACAACTGAAGCATAGAACATGGATTTACCAGAACCTGATGAGGATGGAAACAGACCTGGTGTATTTCGGTAAACAAAATACAAATTAAAGCTAGACCTTACAATTACACAGATTTTATAATTATCAGAAAACTTAAAGAAGCAACATTTCAGAAAAAAATTTCAGTCTGCGGAAAAAGTTAGAACTTAGTAATAAAGCTTTAAGAAAATGAAATTCAAAAAAATGAAGTAACACAAAACTATGATTTCTAATATTGTTCAGTTGCAAAAATACAACTTAATTTAAAAAAACAACAAATACAATGTCAAAATGCATCAGTGGCACTTAAACAATCACAAAATATACAAGATATTTTATTAAATTTTTGACTAGCATATACTCCGAGTGACTGTGAGAAAGTATTCACCTTGAGAGGCGTTGAGAAAATATTTATCTTGATATTTACCTTTAGAGGCAGTGAGAAAGTAATTACCTTAAGAGGCTGTGAGAAAGTATTTATCTTTAGAGGCTGTGAGGAAGTATTCACCTTGAGAGGTCTTGAGGAAGCCAGTATTCATTTTATCTTTAGAGGCTGTGAGGAAGTATTCACCTTGAGAGGTCTTGAGGAAGACAGTATTTATCTTTAGAGGCTGTGAGGAAGTATTCACCTTGAGAGGTCTTGAGGAAGACAGTATTTATCTTTAGAGGCTGTGAGGAAGTATTCACCTTGAGAGGTCTTGAGGAAAGACAGTATTTATCTTTAGAGGCTGTGAGAAAGTATTCACCTGGAGAGGTCTGGAGGAAAGACAGTATTTATCTTTAGAGGCTGTGAGAAAGTATTCACCTTGAGAGGTCTTGAGGAAGACAGTATTTATCTTTAGAGGCTGTGAGGAAGTATTCACCTTGAGAGGTCTTGAGGAAAGACAGTATTTATCCTTAGAGGCTGTGAGAAAGTATTCACCTTGAGAGGTCTTGAGGAAGACAGTATTTATCTTTAGAGGCGTTGAGAAAGTATTCACCTTGAGAGGTCTTGAGGAAGACAGTATTTATCTTTAGAGGCGTTGAGAAAGTATTCACCTTGAGAGGTCTTGAGGAAGACAGTATTTATCTTTAGAGGCTGTGAGAAAGTATTTATCTTTAGAGGCTGTGAGGAAGTATTCACCTTGAGAGGTCTTGAGGAAGCCAGTATTAATTTTATCCGTAGAGGCTGTGAGGAAGTATTCACCTTGAGAAGTCTTGAGGAAGACAGTATTTATCTTTAGAGGCTGTGAGGAAGTATCACCTTGAGTCTGAGAAGCCATTTTGTAGAGGCTGTGAGAATTCACTTGAGAGTCTTGAGAAGCAGTATTTATCTTTAGAGGCTGTGAGGAAGTATTCACCTTGAGAGGTCTTGAGGAAGACAGTATTTATCTTTAGAGGCTGTGAGGAAGTATTCACCTTGAGAGGTCTTGAGGAAGACAGTATTTATCTTTAGAGGCTGTGAGGAAGTATTCACCTTGAGAGGTCTTGAGGAAAGACAGTATTTATCTTTAGAGGCTGTGAGGAAGTATTCACCTTGAGAGGTCTTGAGGAAAGACAGTATTTATCTTTAGAGGCTGTGAGGAAGTATTCACCTTGAGAGGCCTTGAGGAAGACAGTATTTATCTTTAGAGGATGTGAGAAAGTATTTACCTTGAGAGGTCTTGAGGAAGACAGTATTTATCTTTAGAGGCTGTGAGAAAGTATTCACCTTGAGAGGTCTTGAGGAAGACAGTATTTATCTTTAGAGGCTGTGAGAAAGTATTCACCTTGAGAGGTCTTGAGGAAGACAGTATTTATCTTTAGAGGCTGTGAGAAAGTATTTACCTTGAGATGCTGTGAGTAAGTATTTACCTTGAGAGGCTGTGAGGAAGTATTTACCTTGAGAGGCTGTGAGAAAGTATTTACCTTTAGAGGCTGTGAGAAAGTATTTACCTTTAGAGGCTGTGAGGAAGTATTTACCTTGACAGGCTGCAAGAAAGTATTTACCTTTAAAGGCTGTGAGGAAGTTTTCACCTTGAGAGGTCTTGAGGAAGACAGTATTTATCTTTAGAGGCTGTGAGAAAGTATTTACCTTGAGAGGCTGTGAGTAAGTATTTACCATGAGAGGCTGTGAGGAAGTATTTATCTTGAGAGGCTGTGAGAAAGTATTTACCTTGAGAGGCTGTGAGAAAGTATCTACCTTGAGAGGCTGTGAAGAAGTATTACCTAGAGAGGCTGTGAGAAAGTATTTTCCTTGAGAGGCTGTGAGAAAGTATTTACCTTTAGAGGCTGTGAGGAAGTATTTACCTTGAGAGGCTGTGAGAAAGTATTTACCTTGAGAGGCTGTGAGGAAGTATTTATCTTTAGAGGCTTGAGGAAGTATTTACCTTGAGAGGCTGTGAGGAAGTATTTACCCTGAGAGGCTGTGAGGAAGTATCTACCTTGAGAGGCTGTGAGAAAGTATTTACCTTGAGAGGCTCTGAGGAAGTATTTACCTTGAGAGGCTGTGAGGAAGTATTTACCTTGAGAGGCTGTGAGAAAGTATTTACCTTGAGAGGCTGTGAGGAAGTATTTACCTTTAGAGGCTGTGAGGAAGTATTTACCTTGAGAGGCTGTGAGGAAGTATTTACCTTGAGAGGCTGTGAGAAAGTATTTACCTTGAGAGGCTGTGAGGAAGTATTTACCTTGAGAGGCTGTGAGAAAGTATTTACATTGAGAGGCTGTGAGGAAGTATTTACCTTGAGAGGCTGTGAGAAAGTATTTACCTTGAGAGGCTGTGAGGTAGCATTTACCTTGAGAGGCTGTGAGAAAGTATTTACCTAAGAGGCTGTGAGGAAGTATTTACCTTGAGACGCTGTGAGAAAGTATTTACCTTTAAAGGCTGTGAGGAAGTATTTACTGAGACGCCTTGAGGAAGTATTTATCTTTAGAGGCTGTGAGAAAGCATTTACCATGAGAGGCTGTGAGGAAGTATTTACCATGAGAGGCTGTGAGAAAGTATCTACCTTTAGAGGCTGTGAAGAAATATTAACCTTGAGAGGCTGTGAAGAAGTATTTACCTTAAGAGGCTGTGAAGAAGTATTTACCTTGAGAGGCTGTGAGAAGAAAATTGATTCAAATGCTGATATAAAGAAGGAGATGAGCCATTCCAGCGACTTGTTCCTGCCAAACACACCAGCAATCTCCACGGTAAGCCAGAATGTAACAGCTACTGTAACAAAACATACCCCATATCCAATATACACAAACCAGTGGGGCAAACGGCGACTTTTCTTCTTTTTACGTTCCTGAAAATTTTACGAAATGTACAGAGTTGTAACACTACCTTAGACAAGAGGGCCAAGATGGCCCTAGGTTGCTCACCTGAAAAACACACCATAACAGTGTAAACATGTTTGACCTAGTGATTTCATGGAAACAAATATTCTGGCAAATTTTCATTAGGATTGGACCCAAAATCTGGTCTCTTGAGTTTAAACAAGTATTTTCTTTGATATGACCTTGTGACCTAGTTTTTGACCCCAGATGACCAATTTTCGAACTTAGCCTAGATTTCATCAACTTGAAGGCAATCATTCTGACCAAATTTTATGAAGATTAATTGGCAAATACAGCCTCTATCGCATACACAAGGCTTTTCTTTGATTTGACCTAGTGACCTACTTTTTAAACCCAGATGACCCATATTTGAACTCGACCTAGACTTCATCAAGGCAATTATTCTGACCCAATTTCATGAAGATCAATTGAAAAATACAGCTTCTATCGCATACACAAGGTTTTTCTTTGATCTGACTTAGTGACTTACTTTTTGACCAAGATGACCCATATTCAGCCACAACCTAGATTACATCAAGGCTATCATTCTGACTTAATTTCATAAAGATCAATTGAAAAATACAGCCTCTATTGCGTACACAAGGTTTTTCTTTGATTTGACATAGTGACCTACTTTTTGACCCCAGATAACCCATATTCGAACTAAATTTAGATTTCACCAAGGCAATCATTCTGATTAAATTTCATGAAGATCAATTGAAAAATACAGACTCTATCGCATACACAAGGTTTTTCTTTGATTTGACCCAGTGACCTAGTTTTTGATCCAAGATGACCCATATTCGAATTCGACCTTAATTATATCAAGGCAATCATTCTGACTAAATTTAATGAAGATCAACTGAAAACTACAGCTTCTATCGCATACACAAGGTTTTTCTTTGATTTGACATAGTGACCTACTTTTTGATCCAAGATGACTCATTTTCAAACTCGGCCTAGATTTCATCACGGCAATCATTCTGAACAAATTTCACGAAGATCAATTGAAAAATACAGCCTCTATTGCATAATCAAGGTTTTTCTTTGATTTGACCTAGTGACCTAATTTTTAAACCCAGATGACCCATATTCGAATTCGACCTAAATTTTATCAAGGCAATCATTCTGACTAAATTTACTGAAGATCAACTGAAAACTACAGCTTCTATCGCATACACAAGGTTTTTCTTTGATTTGACTTAGTGACCTTCTTTTTGATCCAAGATGACTCATTTTCGAACTCGGCCTAGATTTCATCAAGGTAATCATTCTGACAAAATTTCATGAAGATCAGTTGAAAAATATAGCCTCTATCGCATACACAAGGTTTTTCTTTGATTTGACCTAGTGACCTAGTTTTTGACCCCAGATGACCCATTTTCGAACTTATCCTAGATTTCATCAAGGTTATCATTCTGACAAAATTTCATGAAGATCAGTTGAAAAATACAGCCTCTATCGCATACACAAAGTTTTTCTTTGATTTGACCTAGTGACCTAGTTTTTGACCCCAGATGACCCATTTTCAAACTTGGCCTAGATTTCATCAAGGTATTCATTCTGACAAAATTTCATGAAGATCAGTTCAAAAATACAGCCTCTATCGCATACACAAGCTAAATGTTGACCGACAGACAGACAGACGACAGACGCCGGACATCGAGCAATCACAAAAACTAAAAAAAAACACAAAAAAAAACTAATTACATTCCTATAAAGATTCATAACTCAGGTCGAACACTTTTTAAGATACATTTGAAAAAAATGTTTATACTCTTTATGCAATAAAATCTGTAAAAAGATCCTTCAGAAGCATAGAATGCAACCAAGGAGAATAATGACTCGGTTTGATTTAGTCTGTTCATGAGAGGTTATGAAATGTGCAACACCTCTCATGCCCCCCTAACACAGGCTTGAGCAGAACTCTATTACACATATTTTGAATTGACTAAATGATCCAAAAGGACCAGAAAATATAACAACACTGAATCAAAGTATGGGGAGACCTTTTACAGCTGCCACATAACACTTAAAGATTGCTGTTGTGATAGTTAATAAGTTTTAGACTAAGGCAATGATCATAAGTCTAGTCTAACTGAGTGAAAACTTAAACAAAACACCAGGTACAGGTCTCCACATCTTCTATAACAATACTTTAAAGATTTATGACTCTAAGTGAAATACTTTCAAAGATGAGTTAAACAAGCTTTGTCCAACAAACATTATGACAAACTGATAGAACTCAAACATAAATCTAAGTATCCTCAAGCACAAACAGCTCACCTTAAGATCTTTAGGAAGCGGGATGTTGGCAACCTGAACAAGGCCAAGGTCTTCCTCTGTCACTTTACCTTGCTTCGTCAAATTGCGTTTGTGTACACTTCCTGTTTCAAGGTATTCTTTTTGATCCTTCAACTCTTCTTCAACAAAATATTCCACTTCTTCTTCATCAGCATCATCTTCTTCCCACCATTCTTTTTTCTCAGTTTTCTTTTCATCTTCCTCATTATCAGTATCTGTTTTCTTGCGTATATCTTCCTTTCTGAATAGATTTTTCTGTGGTGGTGCTCGGGAGTATCGGAATATCAAAATGATAAGGATGTTTATCGGAAATGTAACTGCACTGCTCACAATGCCAATATAAACTCCAGCGAGACTTATACCAACTGGACCAACTTTCACCTCCTCGGAAGAGTTATCTGCAGTTCCATACCACGCAATACTTGCACACATGGAGCAGAAAATCAGAGAGAGGCAACAAGTGAGGCGTTGGACACATGTAAAGTTACTTTTGGCGGGACGCTGGAAAATACTGAACCAAATATGACCATCAGTCAGGTTTGTTTTGGCCTTTGACCAAAACAGGAAGCTGAAGTTAGTAAGCTCTGCTTTTCCAGCTATAGGTATCACACGGTCAATCTAAATACAAAAAAAAAAGAAAATGTATCATATTGTTCTATTCATTCATAAATACTCCATTACTCTGTACAATTATCACTTAACAAATGGCTTCATTACAATTGACTTAATTTTCTAACAGAGTACACTGAATTCAAATTGCTTCATTGAATTCAAATAATTTTGAGATGAAATATCTGCTATTTTTGACTTACTATACACTGTACCACAAACAGAAACAAAGGGTTATTGGGGGTAAGTGATTTTTCAAAATAAAACATAATATTAAAGCCTACAATGAAGTATCATGGGCACCTCAATCTTCGCTTTATGACAATCAAAACTGTTAAATTACTTCTCATTATAATCTGTTAAGGAAAATTACTTCATTTTTAAAATATTTACCAGTCCATCATCACAATCCAGTGAAAGCCAGTCTTCGCCGATGAAGTAGTACTTGTGACCAGACTGCATATCACGAAGCATAAATCTGCTGAAGTACCAGGATGGGCTTTCACCCATGTTATCATGCCAGATCCTTTAATGCAATGACCAAAATGTTAATAATTACATATTACTGAATAAATTCAAAGCAAAGAAATAATTATCAAAAGAACTGTATCTGAACCTTTTTTTACAAAATGATATATCACCAAATACATTTATCTAATGCCTATTACTTAATATTCAGTAAAATGCAACAAAGTACTCTCATTGATGAACAAAATCTCATTTGGTTATCAAGAGATTTAATGTGATTTCATTATACCATTATAACAACTTCAGACCTGTTTAACTTGATAGATATTTGTAAAAGCCAATTTTAAGCAGTGTTGTTCATGTCCAGAAGTTATCTAGATTCAATCCCAGTCAGGAATAACTTACAACAAGAGGGTCATGATGACCCTGGATCGCTCACCTGAGTAATATGAGCTACATGTTTCAAATGTCAAACTGATGATAAAATATTAAGAAAGTCAGTAGGTCACATTCATGGTCAATGAAATTCAGTTTTACGATTTGTGTGCAAAACTGTGTATGTCATCAAAATTTCAAAGCTGTATCTTAAAAAACAAGAAAGTAGGTCAGCAGGTCAAGGTCACAGTCAAGTGACATCATATTACTTGGGGTTATCAGGTAATTATAATTAAACAGTCTCTGAAATAGGATCAGATGATTTTTTTAAGTATTTTTCCTATATAACTCACATAATAACTAAGTGACCCCAGGGCAGGGCCTCTTTTAACCACAGAGGCATAATTTGAACAATTTTGGTAGAGGACTACTAGACAATGCATCATACCAAATATCAAAAGCCTAGGTCGTATGGTTTCAGACAAGAAGATTTTCAAAGCTATTTCCTATGTAAGTCTATATAAAACTTGGGACCCACTGGGCAGGGCCTATTTTCACCCAAGGGGTACAATTTGAACAATTTTGGTTGGGGACCATAAGACAATGCTACAAACCAAATATCAAAGGTCTAAGTGTTGTGGTTTCAGACAAGAAGATTTTTAAACTATTTTTCCTATATAAGTCTATGTAAAACTTGGGACCCCTTGGGCAGGGCCATATTTGACCCTAGGGGGATAATTTGAACAATTTTGGTAGAGGACCACTAGATGATGCTACATACCAAATATCAAAGCCCTAGGCCATGTGGTTTTGTACAAGAAGATTTTCAAAGTTTTCCCTATATGTCTATATAAACCATGTGACCCCTGGGGCGGGGCCATATTTGACCCTAGGGGGATAATTTGAACAATCTTGGTAAAGGACCACTAGATGATGCTACATAACAAGAGATCACAGAGTGATCTTGGCGCCCACCAATGTGCCATTTTTGAGTGTTCCAAATTTCAAGACTTACTGACTAGCTCAAGGTCAAATTTCATTTCCATACACAACACTGTGCATGTGGTCCAAACTCGAAAGCTGTAGCTTGAGAAATATGAAAGTAGGTCACTAGGTCAATCTTAAGGTCAAGGTTAATTTCGGTACACAAAACCATGCAAGTGGTCCAAATTTGAAGGCTGTAGCTTGAGAAATGTAAAAGTAGGTCACTAGGTCAAAATCAAGGTCAAATTCTATTTCGGAATACAAAACTATGCATGTGGTCCAAATTTGAAGCCTGTACTTTCAAAAATGTGAAAATAAGTCACTAGGTCAATGTAAAGGTCAAAGTTTATTTCGGTACACAAAACTATGCATGTGGTCCAAATTTGAAGGCCATAGCTTGAGAAATGTAAAAGTAGGTCACTAGGTCAAATCAAGGTCAAATTTTATTTCAGAAAACAAAACTATGCATATGGTCCAAATTTGAAGCCTGTACTTTAAAAATGTGAAAGTAGGTCACTAGGTCAATGTAAAGGTCAAAGTTCATTTCGTCACACAAAACTATGCATGTGGTCCAAATTTGAAGGCTGTAGCTTGAGAAATGTAAAAGTAGGTCACTAGGTCAAAATCAAGGTCAAATTCTATTTTGGAATACAAAACTATGCATGTGGTCCAAATTTGAAGCCTGTACCTTCAAAAATGTGAAAGTAGGTCACTAGGTCAATGTGAAGGTCAAAGTTTTTTTCGGTACACAAAACTATGCATGTGGTCAAAATTTGAAGGCTGTAGCTTGAGAAATGTGAAAGTAGGTCACTAGGTCAAAATCAATGTCAAATTTCATTTTGAAACACGGAACTATGCATATGGTCCAAATTTGACGTCTGTACCTTCAAAAATGTGAAAGTAGGTCACTAGGTCAAAATCAAGGTCAAAGTTTTTTCCAGTGCACAAAACTACGCATGTGGTCCAAATTTGAAGGCTGTAGCTACAGAAATGTGAAAGTAGGTCACTAGGTCAAAATCAAGGTCAACTCATGTCAAGGTTCATCTTGCCACTCAAAAATATACATGTGGTCCAAATTTGAAGGCTGTAGCTACAGAAATGTGAAAGTAGGTCACTATGTCAAAATCAAGGTCAACTCATGTCAAGGTTCATCTTGCCACTCAAAAATATACATGTGGTCCAAATTTGAATGTTGTAGTTATTGACAAGAACATTTTAAAAGCTTTTCCCTATATAAGTCTATATGAACCATGTGACCACCGGGGCGGGGCCATTTTTGACCCTAGGGGGATAATTTGAACAAACTTGGTAGAGAACCACTAGATGATGCTACATTACAAGTATCAAAGCCCTAGGCTTCGTGGTTTGGACAAGAAGATTTTCAAAGTTTTTCCTTATATAAGTCTATGTAAACCATATGACCCCCAGGGTGGGGCCATATTTGACCCTAGGGGTATAATTTGAACAATCTTAGTTGAAGACCACTAGATGATGTCTCATACAAAATATCAAAGCCCTAGGCCCTGTGGTTTTGGACAAGAGGTTATTCAAAGTTTTTCCCTATATAAGTCTATATAAACCATGTGACCCCCAGGGTGAGGCCATATTTGACCCTAGAGAAATAATTTGAATCATCTTGGTAGAGGACCACTAGATAATGCTTCAAACCCTAATATCAAAGCCCTAGGCTCTGTGGTTTTGGACAAGAAGGTTTTCAAAGCTTTTCCCTATATAAATCTATGTAAAATACAGAAATAAACAAAGGGCCATAACTCACTCATAAATTGTTGAACCAGTCTGATTTTCAGGGAGACACAACTAGGGTACCAATACATCATTCTGACAAAGTTTGGTCAAATTCCCCCCAGTAGTTTCTGAGGAGATGCGATAACGAGAAATTGTTAACGGACGGACGGACGGACGGACGGAATGACAGATGGACGGACCACGGACGCAGAGTGATTTTAATAGCCCACCATCTGATGATGGTGGGCTAATAAATATCAAAGCCCTAGGCCATGTGGTTTTGTACAAGAAGATTTTCAAAGTTTTCCCTATATAAGACTATATAAACCATTCAACCCCCGGGGTGGAGCCATATTTGACCCTAGGGGGATAATTTGAATAATTTTGGTAGAGGACCACTAGATGATGCTACATAATAGATATCAAAGCCCTAGGCCCTGTGGTTTTGGACAAGAAGATTTTTAAACTTTTTCCTTTCAGTTGCCATGGCAAGCAGAGTTCTGCATGGAATTCTATTCTTTGAATAATTTTGAAAGGGGGCCACCCAAGGATCATTCCTGTGAAGTTTGGTGTAATTCTGCTCAGTGGTTTTCAAGAAGAAGATTCTTTTAGAAATTGTTGACGGACGACGCACTACGCACGACGGACATTAAGCAGTCACAATAGCTCACCTTGTCATTTTGTGCTTGTCACTTTGTGACAGGTGAGCTAAAAATGTCTGACCAATTAAAGGGAAACTAGAGATGCTTTTGAGAAAAGCGCATGTCTCCCACAACTGCCCCTATGAAAAATGTCTAGTTTCTCTAGATGGTTTAGACGAGTGGATCCAATTAGATGGTCTGGACAAGTGGATCCAATCAGTAATTCAAGGGCCATAAATCGAAAGTGCCTGGGCAGATTTGGCTAGTTATCAAACTTGGCTAAGGTTTTATGGCCAAACACATTTTGTTCAAGTTTGATGAAGATCGGATGAAAAATGTTCGACTTAGGGAGTAAGAAAAGAGTAAAAAGGCCCATTTTTCGGTAATTCAAGGGCCGTAATTCCAAAATGCCTGTACCGATTTGGCTAGTTATCAAACCTGGCTGAGGGCTCATGGTCAAACACATTTTGTTCAAGTTTGGTGAAGATTGGATGAAAAATGTTCGACTTAGAGTGCAGACAAGGGTAAAAAGGCTGATTTTTTGGTAATTCAAGGGCAGTAACTCCAAAATGCCTAGACCGATTTGGCTAGTTATCGAACTTGGCCAAGGTCTCATGGTCAAACACATTTTGTTCAAGTTTGGTGAAGATCGGATGAGAAATGTTCGACTTAGAGTGTGGACAAGAGTAAAAAGGCCGATTTTTGGTAATTCAAGGGCCATAACTCCAATACACCTAGACCGATTTTGCTAGTTATTGAACTTGGCCTAGGTGTTATGGTCAAACACATTTTGTTTACGTTTGGTGAAAATCGGATGAGAAATGTTCGACTTAGAGTGTGGACAAGCTTTGTGACAGACACACAGACAGACACACAGACTGGAGTAAATCAATGGTGGTGTGCAGACATAATAATCAGAAGTGCTAAATTTTATAAATTTATCCAATTTGCAATTATTTGAACATAATCATTAAGTCAATGAAAGGAGAAAGTCATGTCTGACAAGCAAAACATAGTGGGGTTTATTTTCAAAAAAAAAAAATTTGGGTTAGGTCATAATCTGTTTTGCATCAGATCAATTACACTATGTAATTATCTTTCTTGAACAAAATTTAATGTTAATCCACTTACACTGTCTGGAAACATTTATCTGGCTAAAGGATAGAAAGTTTGAATATAATTAATACCTGAGATGGGTTTGAATATAATCAATACCTGAGATGGGTGAGATTACCAAGTGGTCTTGGTACAGCCATAACAAATGAGTCAACACTGCCACGAGCGAGAATGGGCCGCTGATCATCTTCTATAGCTCTAGGTGCTGTCTCATCCAGGTCACCAGTTATGATAAATGAAACCTTTGCAGTTGTACCTATAAAACAATTTATTTAAATTGTTGGTGATAACTTGAATACCTTTATTCAGCAGCATTTTTGTAAAACATGTCATTTTTTCATCTCTATTGTTCCTAGTATTTTGTTTGCATGCTAATAGTTCTTGCCTGAACCTTGCCTTCTTTCAGTGTTTTTGCAATTATCATTAGATATTCATCTTTTTGATTAAGATTTTGTACAAGTTGTTTTAAAGACCACTCATTTCAACATTTGGGTCATTATCTCCTGATGAAAGTCTTTTCATAAACATTTCCTATATCTAGTGTACCTCAAACTACATGAATGGTATCTATACCACAGATTTCTAACTTCAGCCCTTTTCTGAAACCAGTATATATTTGCACCAATATACAAACATTAATGTCTTGGATCATTGTCCATACAGGTGAAATATCTTACCTGAACCTTTCCTAGAGCCAGTATATACAGTAATCTCATAGAGATATTTATCCCTGGGATCATTGTCTGGTAGGGGTGAGATTCCAGCCTGAACAATACAAATAATTCATTAAAGCACCTATGTATAAATGCAAAAGAAGGGAGAAACTTGGCTAGACCTAGATCTACCTATAATTAATATCCAATAAGAAAGCAAAGAAATGAATAAAATACTTTGTAGTAACAATTACAGAAATTTATTTTGTTTTTGTTTGATTTTAAGTCGTATCAACACAAGTTGGATTATGTCATGACTGTCTGGCTATTGACGGTACAGAAAGACCCTAGTTGCACTCTGAATATTATTTCTGGCATGGGCAGGCACTTGAATAAAACTACCAACTTTACGAAAGCTAACTTTCCTAAGACAGCTTCCTAAAACAAAAATTAACTATACACCCAACTGAAGTTTCGAACACACATAAGTGACGGGCATGTGATTTGAATCTGGTGATATTAACCCCACACGGCCACTGATGTCCCCACCTGTGATTTCAAAACTGACCAAATATGTAAACACAATCACCAAAACATTACAAATGAAGGAATTATCCTTTAAAACACATGACAGCTCTTATACAGAAATTTCTTTTGAAGCAGGATAGGGTTACAGTAACACATCACTCACTTCAGTACTAATTTCTCCAGCTCTGGAGCAATTCTTGGTTTACTTATATTTCCTATGTCTTGATTGCTCAAAACCAAAGATAACTCAAGTACTGTAAAATCATTTAATTTCATGGGCATGAAATTTTGTGGTTTTGGTCAAAACGGCAATTTCGTGGGGATATGAATTCGTGGATTATAATTTTATGAACATACAATTAATGGAAATTTTACTTGGGATTAAATTTTGTAGACTGACTCAACCACAAAATCCATGAAAATTAGTCGCCCACGAATATTAATGATTTCACAGTATTTTGCTCATTCCCTTGTGACCATGACCCAACGGTTTCTACTGTAAGTACATTAATAAAGACTACAGGCAAAGTCTTTCATTCCCATACCAGAATAGCATCTTTTTTGTCCTTCTTCCTGGCCCAGATTAGCAACAGTAGGTACAGACACATCATGGAGACCATTGTGGCAAACACAATAGGATTGGAGTCTAGGTTGGTGAAGGCCGAGTCATTCAAATTGATGGAGTTTACAGGAACAGCAAATCCTGCACCAAAAGCAGTCAAATGATTACATAGGCAGTGTATACGGGCTGGTTCTGTCAGCGGACCAACCTGAAGAGTAAAAATAAGAAAATACCCTGTAATTATTTAATTTTGATGCCATGAATTTTGAGCCCTGCCTATAAAAAAAAACAAAAAAACTTTTTGTGCTGACATTGATTAGTGGTTTTTAGATTTTAGAAACAAACTTAGTATGACTTGTACATGTTTCAGGAGACTTAATTTTGCTGAATGATGAAGCCACAAAGTCAACTCGAGTTAATTCCACACCAATATGAATGGTTTTACAGTATCCAGACAATAGCAGTCACTGAGCTAAGATCTATATGATGCTTATACAGGTAGTGTTCTAAAGCAACTGCAAAAAAGACACGGCTTTTAAAATAAGTCTTACAAATTCAACAGACAAACACAAGCTTTAAGTTTTAAAGTAATAACAGTCAAACATTGCCAGCAAAGTAAGTCTTAAAGTAACTGCAATCTAGGGAAGCAGTGATCTAGTGGTTAAGGTGTTGGCTGCTCAACCCGGGGGTCATGGGTTCGAACACCAATGCCAATGGGGTCACAACCATGCCTTCTAATATGACACCAGTACTGATTTTTCCTGGAAGCGGACTCGAGAGGGTTCAAATAAACTGCAAATAAACTTCAGAAAGTCTTTTATTGCATGGGCCTACAATGACAACTGCAGTGAAACACGAAGTTTTCAAAGTAATTCTAAACTAATGCAATTTGTCTGAAATACGATTTTTAACTGAATATAAGAAAGAAGTGTACAGGAAGCTGACATACCCTGCATCCATCTCCTTTCCATAAACTGACTTTAGGGTCCCACCATACACAGTAGGTAGAGAAAAAATCTATCTGATACAATGCTGGTTTATATTTCGGTGGAGGAGGGACTGTCGGTGGTGGAGCTGTTACAAAAGACAAGAAATTTTTTTTTGCAAATGTGTTTACAAAATTAACAGAAAGTAGCTGGTATGGAAAATTCTAGAAATGTGCATGTCTAGATCATATCTATTATTCTTAGAACATTTTTTTGGGAGGGTGGTACCAACAATCATTGGTATTGATAGAGTAGTTTTAAGACACAGTCACCAAGTCAACAATCATACTATTGCAATATAGTAGAATCTATGAGCAGTTGTCATGTCAACTATCAAACTGTTGCTATGGGTTAAATTAGTTTCTAAGTGTTGTTGGCAAACAACACTCATTGCCATTGTGTAGAGTAGTCTCTAAGCCATTGTGTAGAGTAGTCTCTAAGCCATTGTGCAGAGTAGTCTCTAAGCGCTGAAACCATGTCAATGTAGGTTAAATTCTACTCAGTTTGATCTCCTTTTACAATAACTGAAATCAATGACTGTAACTTTAAACTGATGGACTCAACTGACCAACTGGCCCCAATGTCTTAAAAAAAAAACTTAATTACTTAGTTAAGTCTGCTATTTTAAAAAGCATGTTATTGCTTATTTTAATGTTTTTTAATGTTGATTTTTTTCTATAACAATGTAGCTACATTATACTATGGTTTATAGTTTTTGTCTGCAGTACTTATTTCAGTCATGCACATATGATATTTCTATTTAAGCATAATATATCAAACTTAAGTATTTGATTAGGTATATTTCTTATTTCTATACTTTGTTTTCTATAAAATTCAGAATTGTTGTGTTTTGTTCTCTCAATTAGTCATATATGGTTCCGATCTACAATGTTGATGAAAAAGTGTCAAAATTGAAGATGCATTAAGGGCAAAAACAAGCATTTGAAATAACAGACTTAGCTAAGCAATAACTAAAGTTTTTCAGTGAAATTTGGGCTTGGTATTAAAATATTTTCCTGTTTTGAGTGGTTTTATTTTCCAGCATGCTGCTATTACCTAACAAATGTAACATATAAACAGGGAATTTGTGCATAACACCCAACTTCAACCCTCTTGAGTTTATAGGAAAACAAATTGGGTTGTGTTGGAATAATGCATAAATGTTTTAGGCCATCCATATCAAATTTATCCCCGACAGTTGATTCAAGATAACCAATTATGGTGACATAATTTTCAGAACATGCACAATAAAACAATAATGCAATCAAGTACATGTTGGCAAGCAAATTTACGTGTTTAATGAAAATGTATAAATTTGACAAACTTTGCGAAATGCCCACTTTGAGCAACCAATGAAAGAAAAGAACCAACAATTTTAAAGTTCTATATAGTACACTTCACCAAAATTCAAATTTGCAGCCTTATAATTCAGAACATTGTACCTACTTAACTGACCTAGCAAGCCCCATTGCATGCCTGGATTCAACTTACTAGACAAATTAAAATATTTAGAAATATCACCTTTTGGTGCTTTTCCACCCCCACCACCACCACCACCACCTCCACCTCCCCCGCCACCACCACCGTCATCGCATGGCTGATTCAATCCAAGTGGTGTCTGTTTTTGCCTCGAACACTTTCCCTTTCTTGCATCTCTCCACGAGCAAGTCCTTCTGGGATCTAAAGTAGTTGTACACGGAGGTAAAGTGGTGGTGGTGGTTGTTGTTGTTGTCGTTGTAGTTGTTGTTGTGGTGGTTGTAGTAGTAGTAGTAGTGGTTGATGTTGATGTACCATTGAATTGTGGAACAAATGGTATTTCAGCATCACCAACAAGGTGTTTCACCCCTATCTGGAACAATGTAGTCTCTGTCCTGTAATACAAATCACTTGAATATTCATGCCTAGAAGTCTTGGGAAGATATTGTTCAAAGAGATTTTTCTCTCACATTGAAATAGACCAAAACAAAAACAACACTCTTTATCAAGAAGGTAACTTTGCATATTTCATAGAAAATTACTGACAACAATTTGTTTGTTTTGGGTTTAACACCATTTTTCAACAGTATTTCAGTTGTACAGACTGTTATTCATACAACATATTCTTGATCATTATGCTCAGTCGTTAGTCACTGCTTCTTGGACTACCAACTACTCCATTTTGTAGAACACTAGTTCTACTATCAATGGGGAGCAGAGGCGGGGTTTGGGGAGCAGAGGCGGGGTTTGGGGCTATGAAGAGTAGTGGTGAAACTATAGTAAGTCATCATCTAATTCATATAAATAGTTCAAGTAAATAAGTAACTTACAAGTTGAGCACATCATTGCTGAAGAAACAAATCCATCTGTTTGGTGTCTCAGCAATGAATGAAGATCGTGGTGGGGACGTGTCATTTTCGTAAGTGACGGCATCCATGTATGACATCATATCCACAAGCGTCTCATTACTCAGAGGCAATACACAGTTGTAATCATACTTAAAAATGGTGGGCTCTTCATATGCCCTGTAATAATGAAAAGTGAACTTAACAGTTAAATCTTTTATTTTCATGGGGATGGAATTTCGTGGATGTAGGCCAAAACAGCTATTTTGACAGAAAATGAATTCACAAATCTCATTTTCTGGAGATAAAATAAATGGGAAATACATATATTCATTGGATGATGTTATATCTTAAGGCGCTAATATGTACGCCAGTATTACGTGACGTCTTTTAACGTCACGTCTTTGTATATACATGTCAACGTCATATTCGTTTTGTACGTTTTGATCTTATTATCATTAAATCTCAGAAGCGTTAGCTGCTCTTGTTTTGAGTCTTAACAGATAAATGAGCCATACCATGAGAAAACCAACATAGTGCATTTGCGACCAGCATGGATCCAGACCAGCCTGCGCATCCGCACAGTCAGGTCAGGATCCATGCTGTTCACTTTCAAAGCCTATTGCAATAAGAGAAACCGTCAGTGAACAGCATGGATCCTGATGCACTATGTTGGTTTTCTCTGTTCAAATTTTGGGGACTGACGCAACTGCAAAATCCACGAAAATAAGTCTCCCAAGAAAATCAATGATTTAGCAGTATACTGTGTCATAATAATGCTGTGAAATCAATCAATTTCACTGCAATAAGACACCTGCTTTGTTGTGAAAGAAACTGAAATCTATGCATTTTAAATTCTTAAGATAAGATAAAATTAATGTGAATTTATCAGTTTAAGGCTTTATTTCATGCAATGACTAAGTCAGCAAAAATGAGTTTTCCCACGAATAAGAATGATTTCATTGCTTATCATAATGTTTTTTTTGTCCTGAGTACACAACCTGTAAGATAAATAGCAAGTAAAATTTTCAATTATTTTAAAGAGACATTTTAAACGAGTAATATCTTGATATCTCTATGTACAGAAATTCTAAAAGTTAACCTCATTTCACTGAAGAAAAATATTACCTAATATATACATAAAACGTAACATTTTCCGTTTCTATGACAATATCCTCATCTGTACTATTTATAGAATTATCATATGAGGAGGCAGACAGGTTATATAACTGCATCACGGACAAAGACAGGGCACTGTCAGGCGGAACTTGTACCTGAAATAAACATCAGCAGACATGCAACACTGGATTAGATAAAAATTTGTAGTTACTATATAATACAATTGATAACACAGAACAATCTAAAAGCACTTAAATTTTCTCAACGGACCTTTTCTCAATAAATGAATATTTATTAAAACTAGATTTGCATCGCAACTTACTGTAGCATTACTTGATGACAGTGCAATACAAAGTAAACTAGAAATGCTTTTGAGAAAAGCGCATGTCTCCCACAACTGCCTAATCCTTCAGTGATTTGAAGTGGTGTGGGTGGTTTGGATGAATGGTTCTGATCAGTAATGTATTAGAGGTCTGGATGGTTTGGATGCGTGGTTCCTATCAGTAATGTCTGGTTTGTCTAGATGGTTCATACGAGTGGTTCCCATCAGCAATTCAAGGGCCATAATTCAAAAGTGCCTAGGCGGATTTGGCTAGTTATCAAACTTGGCCGAGGACTTATGGTCAAACACATTTTGTTCAAGTTTGGTGACGACTGGATGAAAAATGTTCGACTTAGAGTGCAGACAAGCTTTGTGAGTGACACACACACACACGCACATGCATGCACACACAGAGGAGTAAATCAATATGTCTCCCACACCACTGACAAGAAACACAAGAAAAAGAAACTAAAAAATAAAATTAATTTTTTCTTATTTTTTTGCAGGCAGGGGGTTGCAGGGTAGTGGGGGTAAAAGGTAAATACCAAATGAAACCCAAGGTAAACAACATCACATGCTGATTAACATTTGAGCCGCACCATGAGAAAACCAACATAGTGTATTTCCGACCAGCATGGATCAAGACCAGCCTGCGCATTCGCGCAGTCTGGTCAGGATCCATACTGTTCGCTAAAGGTTTCTCTAATTGCGATAGGGTTTGAAAGCGAACAGATGAATCCTGCCCAGACTGCGCGGATGCACAGGCTGGTCTGGATCCATGCTGGTCGCAACCGCATTATGTTGGTTTTCTAACGGTGCAGCTCATTTCTACAGTTTCATGACATCATGTCACTTCATGCATGTTTGTGATACATGCAACACCAACTTTTAGGCCCTTTATGCATATTTCTGACTCTGGTCTTGCTGTATGAAATAAAACTCCAGATGAACATCTTCATGGGATGAATAACATTTTTATAAGATTTCATGACTCTAGGTCCAATATTTCTTGAGATATGTGACACCAGTAAAGAGTCATAACCCTAGTCTGGCTGAGCGAAATCCCAAACAATCCCCTAGGTGCACAACTTCGCATGTTGAATAACATTCATATAATGCTTTATGGGCCTAGATATTTTTTTAAATACATGTGACATTTCGGGATGCGAGTGACACTAACTTATAGGTTCTATATGGTCTTGCTGAGAGAAATCCCAAACAAAATCCCACGTGCATGATAACAATGCTATGATATTTGGTGACTCTAGGTCAAATAGTTTTTGAGATACAAAAATGTATACACAACACCCATTCGGATGGATGGACAAAGTCAATTTTAGAGCCCCCAAATAAAAGTTAAATTTTATAGACTAGACGGTTGTTGTTCCTGGCTGTCGTTATAATCTATTTAATTTCTAAGCTTTATCTTTCTTGACCCTTACAGAAGAAAAAGGCTTGCTGCGTACTCTTGCTGTGTACATACAGCGTATATGATGCGTACATGATGTGTACTGAAATCAAGGGCTTTAAATAGTATGCAGGATATACACCGCACATACACTGATAGTACGTTTGTAGTACACTTTTGACATGCAAATGAGCTCTGCCGCGTACTACTTGCTGCGTACATGCTGTGGACTACATAGTACACAGGATGTACGCTGGAGGAATTTAGTATGCGGGAAATAGTACGCAGCATGTACGCGGCATATGAGCCTGCGGTGTACTACCCCTGCGGCGTACATGCTGTGTACTCCTGTGGCGTACATGCTGTGTACTTCTGTGGCGTACATGCTGTGTACTCCTGCGGCGTACATGCTGTGTACTCCTGGCCCGAGTCCTGCGGCGTACATGCTGTGTACTCCTGCTGCATACATGCTGTGTACTCTTGTGGCGAAACTGCTGTGATAATGTAAATTCCTTACCCCACCAACTATTGTATGCAAATGCTGATCATTTGGACAGAAAAAAACAGAAAAAAGATATGTGACATGCATCAATAAGTATTTACCCTTACCAAAATAATGTAGATTGATGTTATCAAATAAATAAGTATGCTTTTCTTCATCCACTTTTCAATGAAATAGATCAATTTTTGTAGCATGTAATTTGGTAAACATTTGAAGAAAATGGCGTAACTGCATCAAGGGGAAACAACTTTAATGCAACTAAATATAAGTGTTATGATTTATTATAGACGATGTGTGCATAGTATGTATTTATTTCGATTAAAATCCATCTGAGAACAATCTAGGACTGGAATTATACAAGCATTTATACACTTTTACGTCTGTAAAAAGTAGCGCACCAAAACATTTTGGATTGATTTGTTCCAATGGGGCGAGTGCAATTAGCCAAAAACGTTCTGAAAATATATGAGCGGCAAATCCGATGAACAACTTTTTAATCTGGTGAGGCCTTAATGAGTTAACATAATGAGCATTAAAGCCTTTATAAAACATGATAGAATGGTGTTTTGCTTAAGAGTATTCAAATAACAGTGAGAGCTATTAATTCTTCTCATTCGGGCGCTGTTGAGGCATTATCTTGGTAATTATTTCATGTATTACAAAATGTAATGCAACGAAGTTCAAAAAAGGCTTTTCAATTATCCAAGTTAGAAAGCTCCAGGATTAATTCAAAATGAAAAAGAATATATTTTTACACTGCATGCTCAGAAATCACTAAGACGTAAGCTTCACAAATGAACATTGCAAATAGTAAATGGCAAATTTTCATTGTTCAGAATACCGGTAATCTTAACTATTCTATGCTTTTAAGATAAAAGTTACTCGGAAATCAAGTTCTTGCTTCCAAAAAAAAAAAAAATTCACAAATCCTTCCTGCATGAAGTGTACTTCAGACTTTTACCTAAAAAAAATTCAAAGTATAAACACCAAAAGAAAATGAACAAGTCCCTCCCACGTATATGAAGTTTACTTCATATACGTGGGAGGGACTTCAGACTTTAACTTATAAAAAAAAAACTGAGTATAAATGCCAAAAGAAATTGTACAAGTCTTTCCCGCGTATATGAAGTGTACTGCACAAATTTCAAAGTATCTGCGGTGTACATGCAGTGTACTATTTTCTTGTACAAGTCCCTCCTGCGTACATGCAGTGTACTCCTTAAATTTTCAGAGTCTGTGCTGCGTACTTGAAGTGTACTAGTGACCTCCTGCGTACATGCTGTGTACTCGTCGAAATAGTACGCGGCATGTACGCGGCATGCGGTGTATGTGAAATGTACTCCTCTGGCGTACTACTGTGTTCGCGGCATATACACAGCAAATACGCAGCATGTACACCACAGAGGCTTGCTTCTGTAAGGGGATTTCTCAATGAAAGTAGATAAATATATAAGAAGACCCTTTGGAAGGATAGCTATAAAAAAGCAAAATAACAGCATTCATAAATAGCACTCTATCATAAATGACCACTGAATGGACTCTATGATCCCAAAGGACCAAAATAAAACAAATACTAAATGCAAGTACTGGCAGACAGTTAAAACCAACCACATTGCACTTAACCTTTAGTCTGCTGGTGGAAAGTGATTTTGCCTTTGTAAGCCGTGCAGACCAAGATCAGCCTAGTCAGTAAATTTTTAGTGAACACCCCTTTGAATAATAAATGGTACTGCCCAAACTGAATGATGGACCAGTCCATTTTAGAAAATGGGTAAAGGTTAAAGACAGCTGCAAGCTCTTTTTGCTAACTTAAAAGCTAACTAGAAATATGTAAACTTTGTGCAATGAAACACCACCCCCTCGAGCAATTCACATAGTCTGAGGTCATTTTCCTTTTAAGTTCTATGTCTGGATCACTCAAAACCCTAGATAACTCTAGCAGTTAGCTAATACGATAGCAACTTTGAGTGATCCATGTTTTACAGTATATTTTACAATGGAGACATACCTGATGTATAAGCATACTGTCTCTCCATTCCCGTGTCAATGATTCAATCTTGTCACCATCTGATACAAACGATTCTCGATCTAAAGAAATGGACATAATATGTAAAAATGTTTCATTACAATGCTCTAAAACCAAATTGATCAATGAAAACATGGCAACAAAGCATATAACATGATTTTAACACTAACTGACTGCTTAAGTATAAATACAAATACCATATTAAAATCTAGAAAATTGAAACGTAACAACAACAAGAGGGCTCTGAAGGCCCTGTATCGCTCACCTGAGCTAATTCTAAATAAGTTAGAATCTAAGCTGGCCTTGATTTCATAGAGACAAACATTTTGACAAAGTTTTATGAAGATCAAGTAGAAAATGTGACTTCTAGAGTTTTATATGAGTGTTATTCTAGCACTCAAATTCAAACTTGACCTAAAGATCAGCAAGAATAACATTCTGACCAAGTTTCATGAAGACATGGTCCTAAATGTGGCCTCTAGAGTGTTAACAATCTTTTCATTTGATTTGACCTGGTGACCTAGTTTCTGACTCATCATGATCTAGATTCGAACTTGACCTTAAGATCAGCAAGAATAACATTCTGACCAAGTTCCATGAAGATATGATGATAAATGTGGCCTGTAGAGTGTTAACAAGCTTTTCCTTTGATTTGACCTGGTGACCTAGTTTTTGGCCCATCATGATCTAGATTCAACCTTGACCTAAAGATCAGCAAGAATGACATTCTGACCAAGTTCCATGAAAATATGATGATAAATGTGGCCTGTAGAGTGTTAACAAGCTTTTCCTTTGATTTGACTTGGTGACCTAGTTTTTAACCCCACCTGACCCAGATTTAAACTTGACCTAAAGATCGTCAAGATTAACACTCTGACCAAGTTTCATTAAGATATGGTCATAAAAGTGGCCTCTAGTGTGATAACTAGCTTTTCCTTTGATTTGACCTGGTGACCTAGTTTTGAATCATCATGATCTAGATTCGAACTTGACCTAAAGATCAGGAAGAATAACATTCTGACCAAGTTCCATGAAGATATGGTCATAAATGTGGCCTCTAGTGTGTTAACTAGTTTTTCCTTTGATCTGACCTGGTGATGTAGTTTTTAACCAATGTCACCAAGATTCAAACTGACCAAAAGATCATCAAGAATAAAATTCTGACCAAGTTTCAGGAAGATACAGTCATAAATGCGGCCTCTAGAGTAGTAACAAGCTTTTCCTTTGATATGACCTGGTGACCTAGTTTATGACTCCAGATGACCCAATATCAAATTTGTCCAAGATTTTATTGAGGGTAACATTCTGACCAAGTGTTATTAAGATTGGGCCAAAATTGTGACCTCTAGAATGTTAACAGTCAAATTGTTGACGATGGAGCAAAGTCACAGGGTGATCACAAAAGCTCACCTTAGCTAAAAATGATCAGCCCAATCCGTGAATGTGTGACAGGGGCTTTAAATACTCTTAGGTCTGCCTAAATGCCTTAAACTGTAAAACAAAATTTGCATGCATTCTTCAGAATTTGTAAACAATTAAAAACAGGTAAATGAGTCTATAAAACATCAGAT